>NC_133898.1:59819884-59925884 GCF_964199755.1 Larus michahellis | reverse complement strand
GGGCTGAAATTCTTACATGTCATATGTACCTCCAGCAAGTTTCAGTTCCACCTTGGTTACATCAGAGATACACTCAGACTCCAGAGCAGTGCAGAGGAGTTAAAGCAGACTCAGAAAAAAAAACAATTCCCCATTATCACCCAAGATGGATAAACAATTGTCTTTAATTTTCATGGAACCCTCTCACTGTACAGTTCAGGTTTTTTTAATCCCCACTACCTTTACAAAAAAGGAATGACTTTTTGACTGTATCTGTACTTATAGTGCATTTTCCCTTTTTCTAGCACATCTCTCCTCAATACCTTTCCTATAGATGCTGCTTCCCCCTCTCCTCCTACACAGTTTCACATTCCTGTGCACTCCTAGGACCTTCTGAAAAGAAAACACTTACTCTAACCATATGTTCACGTTTCCTAAAACACAATTGTCCACTCAACCACAATGTGATTGTGCAATAGTGCCACAAATTCCCCCAAAAATCAGTGGGCCGGCTTGTAGATGCCATCTCTACCAAAGGCCTGTAGAGGCCATAGAGAATTACCAGCTAAAAAAAGATGAGTGTTCATCAAGTCAGAAGGAAAGGGAGGAAGATAAGGGAAGATAAGCAAAACAGAAAGTGATTAAGTTAGACTTTACTATACACTCAATTACCATGGGTTCTGTTACCTCTTCTTTTTGGTACAATCGCCTGTGCTATGCTCTGTGCTGTGATGAATATACCGCACTAAGGGGGAAACTACATTTGTAAAGCTTTTTAAAATATGAAGCACAGTATTTTGGCATACTTTAAAAAAGAGTATATCCAACAAAATTTGGTTTGGAGAACATATACTAATTCACATGCAAAAACATACTGTTTGAGTCTACAGATGAAATGGCAGCCGTTTTCTTCCTATGGTGCTAGTACTGTCTCTATTAGCAGAAGAGCTCAGTTCTAGGAGGAGGGGTGCCACCTTGACACCTCACGAGCAGCACGGGACACACAGGGTTTAAAAAGCTGTTGTAATTCTATAAGCATTTGTATGCATTTTTTATTTTTTCTTTTTTACTTTTAGCTTCTTGTTATTCTTTGCTGCGGCAACCCTAATCTCTATAAAATGCTTCAAATCATGTAAGACCAAATATCTCAACTTTTGAATAACGTATAAACTACATCATGTGTGGAAAAAAAACCCAAACCCTATTAAAGTACCAACCGATACGACCCTGTAACATGATAAATCTCCTTGATCTAATCTGTGCTTTTGAAAAGTGCTTGACAATTCTTATTTGCTCTGAAGTAAAGCAATCTTCCAACTAATTTGTAGGAGCAAAAGGAAGATTAGGGGAAGGGATTTTTCTGGCTGATTTTATGGAGCCATTAATACTTTACATCCCTTCACATTATACAGAAACTGTTTTGCCACCCCAACCATATCAGATGTGGCAAAGCACCTATTCTTAATGCTGTCCTCCTGCTGTGATAAAGGGCTTAGACTTCTCAGAAAAAAGGTGACTTTCTGATATTTTATTAAAGCCCTCTCACCTCACATTAGTGACAAATTTGAAGTTAAACCAGTTGAGAAGAAAGGACAAACTTATCTGCTTCCTCAACCCCACGAGTATCTCCATTTTGTTAAAATGCATTTTCAGTAACTGGTTTGTCACAAAATTGACTTCAACCTTCCATGCAGAGCTATTACCTCCACTGCTGTGTGATTGTAGGTTTACACATAATTTTTTTTTTATATCCTCTTCAAAAAAATACAAATATGTAATTTAATTTATGTCTACATCTTCTGAACCTTCCGATTTTTCTTCAGAAGTGTACTAGCTTATACATTTGATGTTATATATTTTCCAAGTCAGCAGATTAACCCAAAACTTCCACAATAAGATGATTGCCACTTGCTTTGCAAATTGGAAAGAAAAGCGATTAAGGCTGATAATGTCAGCAGGTAAAGAAAATGCCACAGTCAAGAGAGAAAGCTCAAGAAGAGCTCAGCAATAGAATCATCTAACAGAATTCTCTCAAATCATGCAAGAGTTTGGGAAGTTAAGAAAAAGCGTTTATATATTTTCAGAGAGAAGCTTCTTCAGATTTGTAAAACTGGTTATAAATCCAGAAAGAAGTCAAAATTAACCCAGTGCAAAGCGATGTTCATGACTGTTCCCCGTTTCTGCACCATTAATTAGAGACTGTACACTTCAGAGAACCAGAAATTACTGTACAACCACAAACGCAGCCCCAGAGCGATGCTGTTTCTGTGCTGAACTATTCACTGCAGAAATTGTGAATCTTGAGTAGTTCTGCTGTCCACCCCTGGCACAGGGAGCATCTGGGATCTCATCTGGGTCCCCTGCCACGCCCGGGAGGGATAGTGAGAGGGGCTCCCTCCCAGGCAGAGGGACAGCCAAGCAGCCTTCCTCAGCCTCCCCTTCCTTCTGCTTTGAAGAACATAATCTGAGACAAAAACCCAATGAAAATAAACCCTGGGTATAATCAATGTCAGAGGGTCTTTTTAAAATAAAAATTCTTTTGTCCACAAAACAATAAATGGGGTCAAAATAAAACATGTTCTTAAGGAGCACATTTTTGATTTTTTACCTAAATTGCACACTGGAGCACTGTTTTCCTTTGGGCGTTGTAAAACATAGTCTCTTCAGCAGACCACAATCCTATTCAGTCCATTAGGCCTACATATTTTAGAATATAACTTGGAAATAAGACAATCTGTCAATTCAGAAGTTCCCGTGGACGCACGTATGTGTCATCTGGTTATTTTTCAATAACAGAAACTGAATCCTACTGCTGAAAAGGAGTCTAACTTTTCAAGAGAAAACAACCCATTCCAAACAGCATATGAAATAGCACAGAAACAGGCAAGTGAAGAAGACCCAGAGACTATGAGACATATGATAATGTGAATGTGGCTATTTATACCGACTTCTCTCTTAGTTGTTTTTTCTCGATATTTTGAGACTTCTTGGAACTATAATACGAAGCTGAGATCTTTAGGGAAAACATGCATCATCAAGCATAATTATATTGACTTATGGTTTTGGCTGGTAACAAGATTTATTAATCTTTGAGATATAATAACGTCATAGATTTGCTGAAGTCAATATCTCTCGTGCCAATAAATCTTGATATTGGCAAGAGAAGTCAATGTCTACTTAGGATTTTTCCAACCATTGACAAAGCATCCTGTTAATATCAGATCTGCGACCATGCAATAAGCTCTGATACTTCATTCTGGCAATGCAATCTGTTTTACCTAAAAAGCAAATTTCTTTCCAAGTCCCATCACTTGCTTAGCTGATGATCAGCTTTCAAGCATACAGTCAAGCAGAGAGGAACACAAAAAAAACCCCATTGCTCTGTATCTGGATAGGGGGTGAATAGTACATTCTTGTGCTTATCAGGGTGCATAGTACATGATGGTGTGTAATTCTTGACAGTTCCTTACAAGCCTAACTTAGTGAGAAATTTTTTGGAGGCAGCTGCTCAGCCTCTTGGTATATAAAATATCACACTGAAAATTTGTATTTTTAAAAGTGGAATACTCTTGTAAAGACTTGGAAAATAAAAATCTGTGTAAAATGGCCAAAAACCATAAGAGCAAATAAAAGGTTGGGTTTTTTTTTTTATAATAGCCTAATCTGAAATACCCAGAGATACTTTCGTTGAAGTCATACTTGTTTGTTACAATTGCGTTTGCTTCAACAGTGCTGTACAGTCCTTCCCCAGTGCCAAAAGCGATATCTTTGATGTGAAATAAAATAACAACAACAATAATAATTGGGAATCTTTAATTTTAAAGCAACTTCTCTAACTTATTTGTTCACACTCTCCATTTCACTCCTGCTGGGTTTTCTTTCATATGAAGGAATATGGTCATATCTTAAAAGCAAAACTTTCCCTTATCATCCAATCTGATGTTCATTTTCCTGATAAAATAACTTCTTCATAAGAAGGGAATGCATTTTAAAAATAAATTCCTAACTTTGTTAAAAAACTAAAAAATACGGAACTTGTCAAAACACTTCAAATATTCCAACACTAGTTTCTAATTTAATTTTACACTTACTAATATGCGCAACAATATACTGTGAAAGTCAATGTCTTGATGGATCACTCATGGAAAACTGAAGTAATTACCCTCATTCTAATATTCCTATTTAAATGCATGGAAAAATGATTAGCTGAAAGTTCTTTATGTAGCAGAAATGGCATCTGCTTAATATTTATGTTAATGTGAAATACCTTTTACCCTAAAGGTTAGGGGTGATGTATGAATGAAAAATGAAACCAAGTAAAACCAAAACAAATTCCTGATACATAATGCCACTTTATTTATTTTTTTTTCCCCCTATAGCACAGATTTGGAATTCTTCCTTGGGCGTAACTCAGGGTTTTTTTGAGGTTTCTTTTGGTATAAGCAGAATCCTACGAATGGTGTGGTCCTTTTTTTTCCCCCTCCTCCTCCCCCATTCCTTTTGCTGGTAATACCTATGAGACATAAACTGGGTTTAATCCAATGCACCAAAGATGTCCAATAGTATCTTTAGGACATATTCAAATGCACTCTGCATATAAGCATGAGGTAAGAAATGGCTAACGTTACCCGAATATTGGATAACTCTTTACCTGTTCCCTATCATACAGCTCAGCAAAGGGACCAAAAACTACACCAGCATTTTGTCTGTCCCAGATCATCCAAGGACTTGCACTTCAAAAAACAGTCCTGAATCAATTTGCTCTCCTTTTATAGATTGTAATGGCAAAGCATAAAAATGGTCACTTAATGTTAAGGACCTTTCTGCCAGTCATTACAAATGGTAGGGTGATCTCGTCTTGTCTCTTTATCCTCTCTTTTACCTTTTTATACTGATTTAAATAAATGAAAAAGAGTATTAAAAATGACATCTTGATTCTAGTTTTCAAGTAAATTTTTGACAGCTTAAAATGAGAATCTTACTGGTTGAATTTTAAACCAAAAAATATTTAAGTGCAGGGAAAGAGAGAGGATGTAGTCAGGAGTTAGGGAGAAGAGGAGGGAGAGAGTCTTCTAAGCAAAATATAAGAGACAAGCCCACTTGCACTGTTTTCTTGATCTTTGATTCAAAGACCCTCCCTTTGTTCCCAAGTGACCCAGGATTTTTTTTCTTTTCTTTTCTTCCCCCCGCCCCCACTTTATTTTAAGAGAAGCCCACTATTCCTACTGGTTTGTTTGATAACGAAGTTACAAATGGATTAAAACAACTTCTCTAAACACAGCTTGCCTTTAAGGGCGATGGGGTGTGAGTTTTAGTTCACACTACAGGAATTGACATTTTCTTTCAAAGACACACAGCCAGTTTTCCTTTTGGTAACATCATATTTTTGACAGTAGGAACTTTTCTCCATTTGAACACTGTTTCAATTTATGTGTATTTGATTACTAAGAAAAAAAACAAACCATCCTAACGGAAATCTTTTCTCTTTTTTCTCACCAGCCATTGAATATTTTCTATTCTGAGGGAGGAAAGTGGGGTGAAAGACAAAAATATTAATTAGCAATGGAATAAGAATAAATTCCTACAAGACTCAACTAGAAAACACTCCCTTGGGAATTATCCTATGTTCACACATGCTGGTTAGCAATTTTAAATCTATTGTGTGCATACCATATTAATTTTGAACTCTTAACCACGTAATTTCAAATCAAATGCCATGTAGAAGATTTAATACTGAATGATAAAATCACCCAATAATTTAGTCTAGGAGCAAATTCTGAAGGTGATCTGGTCCAACTGTCTGCCTGAAGCAGGGGGGACTTTCAGGTTTAGATGCAATTTCAAAGCTAGATCAATTTGCAAAGGACCTTGTCCGGCCAAGTTTTGAAAATATTTAAGGGTGGAGAGATGACAACCTCCCCGGGCTTCCGTTCCCATGCTGAACTCTCACAGGGAAGATTTTTTTCCCCCTATATGTCCAACCAAGTGTCTGCTGTCACTCGTCCTTTTCTCCGTGCACCTCCAAGATGAATCCAGTTTCTTTCTCTAAAGCAACATGTGACGTGTCTCTAGACAGTAAGTTTGATCTCTATTAAAACTTCTATAAACTACTAGAAGTTCTTACTCAAACACTACCTTACAATCACTGAGCATCTCAAAAACAAGGGATATCAGAAGAAGATGCTCCCCCTCCCCAGCCCCACCAAAAAAACCCAAAACAAAACCAAACCAAATACGAGGACTTTTGGGAGTGAAACACCAAGAAAACCAAAGTGCTCAGAAGTTGAGAAGAACTAGGACTCATCTGTAGATTCTACCTAAAAAATACTTGTGCAAAGCTTCAAGATCCAGAATGAAGCAACCGGACTCAGAAAGAATGAAAACTCAGTAATTTTCTAAAATATCAAAGGACTGAGAACTATAGAATCGCTGTGCACTATGTAAAGATGAGTTGGGCCATAAGTTACAGTGGGTACATTGAAGAATACTGCATGAAATTTAGGTAGGGGGGAGCAAGAGTTATACAAGTCTGGGACAGGAAAACGTGACAATTTTTTTCTGACTAAGCTTAAGCTAATGAATAAGATACAATGATGAGACTACAGAAGATTTCATGACAGAGTCAGGTAATGACTAGAAACAACGGTGTAAAAAAAGGTACTGAAAAGCCTGGAAAAATCTAGAATTGGGAAAAGATATGGAGATGTGTGCAGACCTTCAGCAAGAAACAAAAACGCATGAAGTCTCTGTAGAGACTGTGTCTGTATATCTGATAACTAAATATTGAATCTTTACAATATTTCCACTCCTGACGTATACATGATCACCAATGGCAAACTTACAAAGAAAAAAAGAACTACACAGAAAAAACTTCAGTAAAACTGAGGGTGCCTGGTAGGGAACTAACATCTGCTCAATTGCTCTAAGACCATGACTTGAAAATTAATAAGGAGCTGGTAGAATGTTTATTACTGTTCAGTACTATATAGAATTTTTAAAATACCAACAGAAACATATACTTTAAATAATCCATTGAGTGTCTTATGGTAATTAAAAAAGAAGAAAGAAGAGAAGAAACAATGCTGGTACATAGGGTAATGTTAAAGATATCATCTGAACCAGGCATTAAAATTTACACACAGAGGTTACATTTTACTGTTAAATTACTACTTATATTTCCAGAGATTGCACTAAAAGGAGATCTCCCATAAAAATAAATCACAGTATGCATTAGATCTGTATACCATCAGTGTACCTGATAATGGCTTTCGGCTCAATGACCAGGACATACAGCAATTTGCAATTTTAACCTTCACCATGAAGTCCCAGACAGCTTCATTCAAGAGATCTGAGGCATAATGGGGCTTAAACCATTTTTGAAATTGCTAATAAACAAATAAAAGGATTTGAAATCTAATGACAGATTCATATTTACCTGTATTTGACATATAGTAGCATCTTTAGAACAGACTGACAACAGCCAAAATTTCACTTTAATCTTAATTAAAAGTCCAAATTCCCAGCCTCATCAGAGGTCTAACAGAAACTAGAAATGAACTGAATAATCAAAGAGAACCTGTTCAAGCTCATTAGAGACTATCCGAAAAAGCTCTTGCACATTATAGAGATGTTTAATTTAACAGCACCTCCCAAACACCAAAAAAAAGCACAAAACAAAATACAGTCCCCCCAACCCCACGCTGCAACTAACTACTAGCTTTTATGCAACCTTCTTTCTTCTAAGTTTTGCTTCTGCACCTGCTTTAAGGCACTGTTTCTTATCAGAGCTGGTACAGTGGTTTTAAAAGGCACAACAAGCAAACAAACAAAAAATAATCAGAAAATCCTTCCAATCTTTATTTGGATTTCTTCTTTAAAACTTCTTTTCTTTTTGACGTTCTTGATAATTTATTTTAATCTGGTGATGTCGGTCTCTTTCAATATTTAGAATTAAGTCCAAACCACTAACAGCACATGACAATTTTAACCATACACACCTCATTATTACAAATTTTTGTAAGGTGATAAATTTTTGTCAATTTCTTGTTTGTTAAAACGAGATGTTTAGATAGACTTTATTGTTAGGTTCAATACTGAATTTTAGTACTGGAAATCAAACCCTACAATTTGTATAAATCACGTTAAACACACTAGAATATAAATTACAGCAACCACATTCCCTCTGAAGTGAAACAGTCACAGTTGCTATCTGGCAGCTGTAATAGAAGTGAAATATATAGCTCCGTAGAATATAACCAAAATGGATTAATATTTCATTTCCTCATGGAGGAAAGAATTCACACAGTAATGAGCATCCCTAGAACAGATTCCACTCACTGGGAAATACCTTCACAGTTCACATGGGAGGGGTTCAGTGTTCTTGAGTTACGAGAGTTTCTCTCACTTCCAAATCCTGAGTGTGCCCTTTAGGTCACCTCTTTCTAATCCTTTCGGTTTGATGTTAGCAGGCGATAATCTCCTAAATTTAATACCAACACTATAGTGGTAGGTCATGTCAATCATTTTGCCTGTTGCGCCAAAGCGGTCTAAAAATATGCATTTTTAAATTCAAGCCCGCAATCTGCTAAAATTATTACATTTATCATAGACCGTTTCTGTCAGCCACTGAATTATGAGGGCCCCTTTTCATGCACATCCCACCACAGGCAGGTTTTTGAAGGGTTAAAAAGGCTTTCATATAGGTGAGGATGTTGCTCTATGAACTGTAAAATCAGTATTGAAAGCAACCTGGCAAAGGATCTTAGGCCCTGGCTTAATTAAAGTTGAGCTTGTTGTGCAAGTAAACGGCACACAGTTGGGATTTGCTCTCTGCATAATTTACACATCCCTTGTTGGCTTGCTCTCAAAGCAGCCGAGACTAATTCTAAGGCAAGCCTTGCCCAATTTGATGCAGGGGTCATGTCACTGGAATAAAAAGAAAGAAAAATCATGCAGTGATATGTTTAGGAAATCTTAGCTCAAAGTTTCAAAGGCCCGCGCATTGTTAATCATAGTACACAGAAGAAATGACATTTGGTTTAATAGTCTGCTGTAAAAGAGTTCAAGATTCTGCACACAAAACAATACAAGTGAAAGGTTTATAAGTCTTACTCAGTTCAATAATAGAGTACTCTATATCAGAGATTCTTAAAGTATTACAACTACTTAATTTGAAATTATTATGGTTATAGATCCTTGAATGATCATCTTAATGTAAATAAGAAAGCTACTGCCAGTGCATTTTTATATTAAAAACTGTGTATGTCCAACCATACCTTTCACATTTTGGGTGTCAAATGAGATCTTAGATTCCAAGTTCTCTAGCAAAAAAAAAAAATTTAAATTGTATCATTCTATGTGCTCTTGGGCCCATGTGTCGGACAGTTTGATGCTTTTTGGCTTTCTACCGAGATAGTAAAGTTATTATGCTCTCCATCTGTTGTTCCTTACACTGTTGAAGTTTGGTAACTGGCAACCCTCTTCAATACATGGGGTATTTAAATACAGAGGGCCTGTAAGCTATCTGCACTTGCTGGCAGAGAAAAATATTTTCCAAGTACTTCAAGCACAGAAGAATGAAAAAACAACTTGGGGTGTAAATTGAGCTCATGTCACATGAAGGAAAGTTACAAGTCTGTAATGTCATCACGTTTTAGACCAGAACTGTATTTTTAAATCATTTGCGAGTCAGTGAAAATGAAGTTTTCACAAAGACTGCAAGCACCTATATCTTTTGCTTATAAAGGACTAAATCCTACCTTTGATACAAAACCCAAGGGAGAAACACATAGTCGCAGCTGTATCAGGCAGTAATTCAAAGGCAAGGGACATAATCAGTGACAGCTTTATGGTTGTCCAGATCGTTCCCACCTCTGTGTCAGCTCAGACACACTGGCTAGCGGAACAGGAGCAGTGAGGAAGGGTGTCTACCTCATTTCTCATCCATGCTTAGCAGCTCTCATTTGCTCCCCACTGAGCTATAACTTATACCCAGGCCAGTGGTGCAGAACACTTAGGGATGCTTTATATGAGTCTTCCTCTGGCAATAGGCATTGGCCACAGTCTGGGTCAAAAATGAGCAAGGTAATACCTTCTTCAATATTATGTGCCTAGTCTCGTGCTTGAAACATTAATGCATGAATGCAAATGTAAGATTCTATAAAGAACAAAAGAAAGAAAAAAGCTTTCCTTGTTCTTTTGAAGGTTTCAGTGCTGTAAAATAAATACTGTGAAAGTATGCACACAAAGATGTAAAAACTATTTAAACCCAGATAAAGGAAAAAAGCAGTAAAGCAATTTAACTGTGTTAAGAGAAGGCCATAAAAGGAATACGCCACTGAAAAAGATGAATTTTTTCTACTACATACTGATCACAATCACACAATGAATCATGATTTATAACACAATCTTTGCAAATAGGCTCTGTGCATTGGATTGTTCTAACAGGTCATGTTTTTTTATGCGACTTCAGAATCCTCCTTTCGTAATGACAAAACTTAATGTACAGACCTTGAGATTACTACTTGCTCGTAAAACAAGGTGATTCCTCTTGCTTAAAAAGAATTAATCTTCGAAAGTCATTCTCCTCAAGATATAAGACATACTCTTGGCATAGATCCTACTGCTCATTCTTTTGCCCTCTTCTCTGCAGGTCATTGCTCAGATGGAATTTCTGTTTTCATACAAAGTGACTGACATGAACATATTCACAGGCAACTTTTATAATATATTTTTCACATGGCAGCAAGGGACACACTGGGAACTGCATGTAGACCAAGCAGCATCTTAAAGGAAAACATTGCAGAAAATGCCACAAAATAGTAACTCTCACCTTGGAAAATCTGCCTCAATATACAGTAACAACCTCATATATATTGGCATCAAATTGTGTATTATTTTCCATAACAAACATGCTGGACCTTAATTACCAGTATATTTTGTATTTCAGTTTTATAAGTTCCTATTCATATTAAAAATATAAAAAAAATAATGAAATGGTCAGGTACATTCAGGACATATTTTTCAAGTAGCAATTTTCAGCAAAGATCTTAACAGACTTTTTTATCTACCCTCATTCAATCCTAAACCCATAGAATATCCAAAGAATTTACTACTTATCCCATAATAGATTCAGCAACAGCTCTGCTCTTAAAAGAAAAAAAATGGGAAACACAGTGGAGGTTAAAAAAAAAACAAAACAAAACAACAAAAACACAAAAAAAACCCCAAAAATGAAAAGAAAAAATACCCAAACACAAAAACCAACCCACAAAAGCTTTCTTGGTTTTGTAAAAACATTAATAAGTTTTACTTTGCTAAAATTTCACAATATGCACTGATTCCCTTGGGAATATCTATCTAGATTTAGATCTCTCTTTTAGATTCTAAACCAAACCCTAGATGTTTGAAATTAATAGAACTAGATGTGAAATCTCATTAATACCTTGATTCTGTCAATTATGGTATTTCTAATGCAAACCTCTTTATTAATACCCAGTATTAGACATTAACGCCATTTAAAGTTACAGTCTCATTGTTACAGATGGCACACCTCATTGATTCCATACCTAATAATTCTCAGGTTAACAGCTATCAACTGCAGTAGCTTGAGAAGAACAATAATAACCAGAGTGATGGAATTTTTTACCTAGTCGCTCTTAGCTTTTTAAAGGCATATAGCATACACTATTAGTCTCAATGGTGTGGAAGACATTGGATATATAAAAAAAATAAAAATAAAAAAATACCAATGACCCATCAGATCATAAGCTTTTTGGAACTAGTTCAGCACAAGCTATCATGATTCTCTATCTTAATTTAACATGTTCATTAATCTTTCTTTGTAGGCCATTACTCATATATCGTTACAGAGAACAACTAGACTCAAACAGTCATTCCAGCCAACACAATTGCGAGGATAGATGTATGCCACCAAATAACACAGATTTCTAGTTAGATCACGGATCATGTCCAGCTGACTATCTGTGTGTCTTTCTCAAAAGGAAGAGAAAATGTTCATTCAAACACAACTGAGGTGAGGTTGTGGGGACTTGCTTCAGCTTCTCTTTCCAAAGGGCAGTATGAACAAGGCAGCACCACTTAATGTCACCCGCTGCCAGGACCAGCTCTCCTGTTGGAGAAGCTGACTACTGCTGTCTGCCATGCCCTTGACATTATGCCATAAACCACTACTCTGGTGGGCTGTGACTTAACCTTCTCTCCAATTAAGGTTACAAACTGAACTTCTCTCTTCTGTCCCACACCGATGCTCACATAAGTCTGTGTGGGAGTGGCGGGGTGCCCCATGTAGACCAGGGGAGACCAATGTGTACATGGTGGGAACACCTCCAGGTCAGTGTAGAGGGAATTAACGTGAACGCTGTGAACTTGAGGCAGTCTGGAGCTCTTTATTCTGCAAGCCAGAGATCAGGCTTTAACCGATGATTTACTATTATACATTCAACTCATGATTTCCTCTTTCAGCTTACATCTTCCTAATACCAAGCTGTCCAGCTTTGACGCTGTTGCACCAGAGCCTGATAGTGCTAAACTGTATCCTTGCTACAGAAAGAGATATCCCCACCATGACAAGATTTCTTTTTAAACTAAAGCTGCATGGGGTTTTTTTAACCTATGCCATATAACAAATCCAGATTTGTTATTGCCCATCTGTATTAATTGTCACTTTGTAGTCCATTTTTATTTTATTTTCCAGTTTAGTGTAACCGCCATGTTTTATAAATATGTGACATTTTTCCCAAGAAATTACTACTGAAACTCTTCACTTAACATAAGCGGGGCTACCAACAACCGGTGACACCCTCGATAGATCCTCCTTCCTATAGTCAGTGCACTGTCATTGATCATTCATTAGTTTTGGATTACTGCCTGTCAGTTTTTCATCCATGAAAGGGTATTTAAATTTAAACCAAATTGGAATTATACTTCCAAGTGACATTTCATATGATCTCATAGCAAATGAAAATTTATTAAATCTAGATAACTCTGTCTCCTAACTACAATGATGTGATCAAATGAAAGACTGTAATGAAATAGAGGCCATTGCTCCTCCTCTGGGTGGTTCCCCTAGCTTGTTGGTGACCAAATAGATTAATTCCTTTCAAGTTTATAACTTCATCATACTAAGAACTAACTAAGTTTCTGGAAAAAACATTATACATAATGTAATATTTGGTAACTTGTGACTTTTCAGTTACTTCTTGCATTATCTAAACACAAGACTGCCACATTAATTTTACTGAAATGCTTCACCTTGTTGAAAGTATGCAAGAGTTCATGAAATTTTAACCATAAATTTAACCAAATTTATTTCCAATAATCTGGTCTTAAAATTATAGGTGTATGTAATACTTGTAAGCCTTGTGCAGTGACAGAAATTTATACCTGCAGTCTCAAGTTTCATTTTTAATGTGGTGAAAAAAATGTCCTAAGACTGAGATCAAGCTTGGAAACCCCCAAACCAGAAATTTAAGTCTGGTAAAACTATAAGCTACAGGAAGCAGGCTTTAATAATGGAAAGCATTAGCCAACCTTATTTCCTTGTTAGTTTCCCCAAAATTATTCTGTCAGAAGCAATTCATCTATTTCCCCTTTCATACATATGTTTTAGGGAAGAAGGAAAAATTATTTTATAAAATGCTATAACACCAGACCATAGCCAGGGAGAGGATGTGATTACAGTGTCTTACAAGACCTGCAGCATAGTCCAAAGAAAATTGTATAAAGTCAAATTTGGTCTGGACATCACTAGTTGTCACTTCTGAAAGCAACTTATGAGAGGTAAAATAATAGAAAGTCAAAACTTTAAGTGATCAAACCTCAGATTTACAACTTTTCCAGAAGAAGAAACTTGATGCGATGCTCTCTTAGTGCAGTCATTTATCTCCCCCTTTGCCTTCACCAACCACTCCTGTGAATCATCTCAAGCTCCTGACAGATTTCCCAACCAAGCACTGGCCAGTCTTCACTCTGCCTTGTTCCTTTATCACTGTGAGAGAAGACGACAAACCCCATGGCTATACGATATTTTTCTATGATGTTAGCACTGACCAGTAATATTCAACGAGCAGTCCTCTGACCAGCAGTTAAGGAAAAGAACACCACATCCGCCTCATGTACTAGGCAGGCACTCAAATATCTCTCAAAAGGAAGAAGCTTGTAATACCATGTTCCTTTATCGTTATTTAAGAGAGAAGTAATGCCATAGCAAGACGTGTGGCAGTGCCCTTCTAACCTCTTGAGATGTCCAGCTCCTCCCTCATTCTGGATTCCTGTAAGCCATAGCTCTCTATACAGAACAGTGTTTGCTCTTATTTTGCAGCCTCTCTTGCCCTGTCCTGGTACAGTGCCATTTAAGCATATTTCTTTGAAACTGTTCCCATTGCCTCAGTCTGTATTTTCTGAAACTGCTCCTTTGGTAAAATGGAGCATGTATGATACATACCTGGTATGCATCTCCTCTTCCTTTGCAGTTACCACTATTTATAACCCAGGTGTTAGCAGCTGTGTTCATGCAGTCATCAGCCGCAGCTACCTTAAATAATCTGCAGGTCTGAAAAAAATATTGCTTCAATGAATTTGCTGGCAAGGGGAGACTGATGGTAGGGTGGACAGTCAGCACAAGTGCTTTATTTCAGACTTGATCCGTTTTACCTACTAATTCTTCTTTCTTATAACCTGTCTCTGGGGAAGAATAAAATGCAAATTTTTTCTTCTATAGATTGCAGGTGACACTGCAACAGGAAAGAAAATCCCCTATTGTGACCAAGGACAATAACTGAAATGATTTCTGGAAGTTTATTAATTTACATAACAGACAAGAAAATAATATAATTTAACTTGTAAAGGACCACCGAACTGGGAAACAAAAGAATAAATAAAAAGATCCAAGAGCTGGCTTCAGGTCAGGTAAATTTACAACTTTCTGCTATGAAAGCAAGTTCTATATATATAGACTAGAATTTTAATTAAACCCAAATATGTTTTGTAATATCAGTTAATGACACATGAGTATCTGCAACACTTGGAAAATCTGATGGATTTATAACTTGCTGTTTAATGATCACTTGGTGATCCATCTCCAGGTATATCTGTTCCCTTAAAATGCTGGTTGTTAGATATAAGGTCTATAAGGGGAATGTTTAAATACTGGTATAAAAATGCCTGTGATAAAACCAGAAGCTCTGAATTTCACGGTACTTTAATATTGCCTCTGAAGTAATGGAAAAGCCATTTTCCACATTTTCCAGCACTTGCTTCAAGGAATCCACTAATAACATTTTTCACAGAGGACCTATCTTTTCTCAAATAAGTTATTGTGAAGTTATTCTAAAGTATTTAAAATCAAGCAACTAAATTTGACCATAGCTTCTCAGCCTTTTAATCCTGTTTAATGAAAGATTTCTTATATGATTTTTAATCATAGTTTCTATTGCAACTCCATATGCAGTCCAATAACAAGAATAGCATTCTTTATTATTGCTTTAATATCACCTATGACTCATCTGTACAACTTAATCTGCCAGTCTATCACCAAGAACTAGTTTAAAAATCCATTTCTGGCCAAAGCTGAAAACTGATTTGCTGGCTTCAGACAAATCACTGTCATCTAGCCTTCATCGCAAAAAAACCCATTGTGCAGCTATTACTCAGAAATAGGGCGGGCTTCCATAGTGACAGAATACGCTGACAGAGCTGCGCATGAAAACACATACGAATATTCAGTATTTGTCTAGAATACAGACAAAAGGAAAACAAGTAGTATAATGGAAAGTGCAGCAATTCTTGTCAGCAGCAATATGCATGTCCCAAGAGCTCCGCATAGAGGATACACCCCTCTCCCCATCCTATTCCTGAAAGAGCCATGCTACAACTGCACAATAGCCTGCTCACTTTCACAGCCAATTAACTAAACCAAGTTTTGTTTTGGAGACAGCAGTGAAGACTATGTTGAGTTATTATTATTTTTTTTTTTTAAAGTAGACTAGATATATAATTAAAAGGATTCTTCAACAAATGCTGACTTTCATTTTTCAAGAGACAGCAATTTCTTTTACTTTCTAGCACTGAATACATAAATTTATTTCAAGTCCAACCCATGAGGCCTGAATCTAATCAAGATTTAAAGTCTTTGGACCTCAGGACTGTAACTTTCCCAAAAATTATTTGATGCAAAATTATTCATGAGCTACCCTAGCTGCTTTCAGAGACACGAGATCCAGACTGTTGTCTTCCAGGAATTTTAACTGAGCTTAAAGGCCTTTGGATCTCCTTCATCAATCTACCCAAAGAATATGAATCTGTGCTGCTCCTTCTTCTGATTTGCAACCCATAACTGCATAGGTAAAGGCACCTTCAGATGGACTCTTCCAAATCAAAGCCTTATATCAGTGGGCATAAAGGAGAAAACCGCAGAAGCCTACATTCGCTTGTCTCCTGCCAAGTGCGCTCTCTCCACTTGAGCTTCCTTCCCTCTGGCCCACAAAGGAGTGTTTCCTTGACAAAAGAAAGAGGTGCAGCTTTTCTGCTTCCCTGGGGTGCCAGGACACCCACTCCCTGCATATTTTTAGCTCCTTAAGTCTGAGAAGGTTAAAAAGGGAAATTATCCAGAGGTCTCCTAAGACAACAAAAGGTGTTTTCTTTAAACTCCTCTGCTTGTTTATCTGGCAGACTGATCTCCAATAGGTGCCATAAAAACTGTCTGAAAAGATCCCAAGCCATTTAAAACCCATCCCCAGAAGAAAATATTTATTTTTTTTTAATAAAGTTTCAGAAAGTCTGAAATTTAAACCCTGTATTGAGACCTCTTTCTAGCAACTGAATACTCAGATGCAACATTTTTGAGTTATGCAGTTTTGAATTTGAAGAGCAATTGAACTAATTTTGTATTTGCTAGGTAACAGGTTTACTAGTTACAAATTTAATCAGCACTGGCCATAAAGTGGGAGAAAGGCAAAATGACCATTTTCAAAGGGGAAAAAAAAGTTATTTTACTGAGATTACTATCTGTATACATTATCAGTCATCCAGAAGCCCACCACCAACCTTCCATGACGCTACACCTTACCATTCTGACCAAGGAAACAAGGTCAGTATGAAACATCGTACAGCAAAGTTACCATATTCCAAATTCAGAAAAATACCTCTCTAGCTGTTAACAATGTAATTCAAGATGTAATGTATTAAGGCTAGCAGTGAAATGTTGGGGACTGCAGTGAGTTGGCCAATCCTCCAGTTCATTATTGAATAGCTTGACAGGTATAAAATTCTTTCCTATCTTGGGCTGGAGTGGTTTGAACTGATGACTGTTATATGGCCAACAACTAATAAAACAATAAAGCATTACAGCATTATCTTGTGATTATTTCTTAATTCTGTATACGTGCTTCAGATGCGTTTAATTTTATTTTTTCCTTCATATAATTCAATAGCAAAAGTATTAAGTGATATGGGCAAGTGTTACGAGTTTCAGAATACAAAACATTTCCTCCAGTAAGCTAAAGTTCAGAGATACCGAAGCACGATATCATTTCTACAGATAGCCAGTCATATTCATAGTATTTTTAAAAGTTACTTCTACATTTAAATGTATTGAATATATAATAATATATATCTGTAATCTCTAGATCTATCTATCCATTTAAATATCTAGATACGTTTTGTTAGCCTCATTTTCAAGAAAGAGGTGAACCAGAGGGTGCACCGTCAGTCCTAGAATTACATGGACAACATGAGAAAAGAGCCTCCTGAAATTTTTTACGGAATCTAAATCCACAATGAACTGATCAAAAAAGTCACAGAATTTACTAGTTTTGCTCATGAATAGAAAAATTATAGCTATTTCATTTCTTCACAACAAAGCATATTGATGTAATACAAAGGCTAAATTATTTCTTACCTGCACAGTCAGTAACAATATTAGCTTCAAGTGTACATGAGTTTTTAGCTTAAAAGCTAATATACATATTCCACACAGGGTACCGGTCTGAATTATTTAGGCACAGCATGGGTACCGTTGAACTTAGGGCCTTTGAGGGCTGTGTTTAGAATACAGATTTATCCTCCGCATGCAATTAACTAAATTCACTTGGCATTCCTGCAAAAAATTTCTTACGCTCACGATTAATCAGAGATTAAAAGCCCTGAACTCACGTTTCCAACATTACCAAAGAGGAAAGTAACATGTTCCTGAAGTTTTTATGCTTGTAGGCAAATGAAATATTAATAAGTTATTTATGGACACAAAATAGATTTACATATAGATGTCAGATAGTGTACCTATTGGCTGTATGCAAGCCAATACTCACAGACCTTCAGCATAACTATACATTGCAGAAGATAAATGTGAGAATAAGCATTTCTCTGCTGCAGCCCCAGTGCTGTTAGAATATCCCTCCTGCCTTGCTACACTTCCTAAATCTTTAAACTGCTCTGGCAGATCCATCATTTTCTCACTTATTCAGAAGTGGGCAGGACTTGTTGGCAATATGACAGATGCAAAGAAAGGTCCGAGATGGATAGTTAGCCATATTTTTGGCGCTACTAAGATAAACTGATCTTACAGTAACCAAAAAGTTTGCTCACCAAAATGCTACCAAGGAGTACCTGACCTTTAAAGGGCAGGTCTTTCGCTACATAATAGAAAAAAAATAGACAGAAACCCTTTTCTTTTAAGGTTGACACTACTAACATTTTCTGTTTAACGTATTATCCTATGACAAGAGGAAATTTCCTTGCCACCTAAATGGTCACACTAACAGTGACGCGTTCAGTCTGACAAAATGACCTTTTCGAATTGGGCAGAGTGACTTGAACAACTGCAGCATTTCCTGCAGACAGCGGCTGTTCATACGGCTCCGTAGGTGACCAGGACTGGTGGTAATTGCAATTACAACCAGTGATCTTCTGTGCTTAGTTACTTTCGGGAAGCTCTAAAAGCAAGTGCTATATTAAAGAATCTGCGAATATCGACCGTGCCAAGTGTTTTGACATACCACGTTAACAACAGAACGAGTTCATTTAGGCCTGGACAGCCAGCCTTTAGCTCCAGTTACAGAAAGGCACAGCCTTATCAAAGCTTGCCCTTGACCTCAGTGGAAGTCATAAACTAAAAGACACAAATACATGACACGAGAGAGAAAACCAGCCAACAACAGAAGAGCGCACCCCCTACAGTGCGCTGCTGGCAAAGGTGTGCCCTGGAGATGAGCAAAATCATTTCTTCCTGTGGAAGGGATGCTTGCAGCTTTTCCAGGCTACTCATACACCGAAATAACACTGTAACACCTACACAAAATGAAAGGGGCAATTTATATCTCTAAATACTACATTTATTGCTAGGAACATGGGAAATGGCTCATTTGAGTAATAGAGCTCCACTACAGATCTGCTAATCAACAATATTAGGAGTACTTAAAAAGATTATTAAAATAGCCTGAATGTTTTGACATTTTTACAGCATGCAGCAAGCCAAGAAGGAAGAAACACCCGAATGGAACATAACCTAATCCAAGGAGAGAAAATATCTGGGAGTAGCTATATTAGAGTTTATTTTGAATGAATATCATTGGTTTTCAGACAGTTCCATGAGACGGTTTCTCTACACTTGCTGCTCTCCAGCACTATCATACTACATTCAGGGCTGCCCTAGAATGTCAGGGAGGACTGGAAATTTCCAAATTGTCAAGTTAACAAGTAATAGTGCCGATAAAGGAAAATACTTAGTATTATAAGGAAACGAATTAAGTTTCAGGTTTCTTAACAAAAGATATTCCACACAAAGTTCACATCATAATAATCACTATTTTGAGAAGAAATTTCTGAGCAGAAAAATCAGATGTCATACAATACAAATTAACCCACGGAAAATACAAACAGATTTGATTGCTGTTTTCAAATATTTGCTGGAAGCTGTTTATTGACTGAAGATGCATCATTAATATAAATAAACATTGCAACTGCAATTCGTCACTAATAATATAGACAGAATAAATCAATTCATCTAGAAATTTAAAGTTTCATGCAACTTTTTATTATTTAGAATGACTGGAAATGAAATCCCTTAATACAGACACAGCATTTGAAGTAGTCTTCAGGTGTATCCCACATTCTAGCTAATTCTGTGCTATGTATAAAGAAGAATCTATTTTAGCGTAGATTTCTAGTTTTCAGATCTGGTAATCAGGCTTAGTTTACCCCAACTTATGAATTCTTGTACCTACTCAAGAGTCATCAGTGTGACTTGAAAAAGAATTACGATATATAAAAAAAAAAAAAGATACAGTTTACATGACTTTTTTTTTTTTAAGTGTTTTTGTTTTATTTGGTTTCAGAGAAAAATCTTTAAGACTCATTATGCACTACCATAATTTAATTTCTTTGTAAAATGGAAGACAATATGCTTATATAGACAAATTAAATTAGGATATAGGCTATTCAAAAAAGACCTGTGGTTGTAAGACTGAGCGACCATCTTCTGTACTGTTCTTCAAGACAACAAAAAACAAATCAAACCAAATGACCACAAAAAAAACCCAAACCCCAGAAAACTCCCATCCAAACCCAAGACCCACCCCCACCAATCCTTCAGTATCTTCCCTCTGACCTAAAGAAAAATAGCTTTCCATTACTGTCGGGTGTTCCGTTAACTCAGTCACCATTTGTGGTTAGTCCTACAATTTCCATTCTTGACAATGACATAAGGCAGATAATAAACAAGATGTGCCACATTGGCTGCTAACTACATTACATATTGCTAAAATTGAACAGTTACTGTTTTTCTTCACTGTCTATGTGAAATGGGGTTGGATATCATGTACCTCCCCTTGGAGGTGCATAATGATTACTAACACCCACAAAATTCTTGTGTCATTTGCTTTAGGCTTGGGGTTCCCCCTGATACCACCACCACCCCCCAACCTGCCCCGAAAGCTGGAAGATACTGCAGAGAAAAAAAAAATAAAAACCAAATAATGTCTAAAGGCTGTTGCCATGGTGAATATAATTCTGCATTTACATATTCACTGTGTGAGAAGTCAGAATACTGGACAAATCATAACCTGAACTTTCCCAGATGGTTAAATGTTTGTGTTTCACATTGCCTAAGTTCTCAGCTGAAGAGTCTGGTTCTTATTTGTAGAAGTGATGTAGATCCAAACTACTTAGCTGTGTATCCAAGCAGGAGCTGTATTCTGAATCTAACAGTACCCAAAGAAGCACGATCCCAGACATCTCAGATCAGGCAAACAGACGATGGTCAAAAATAGCAATTAAATTTAATTGCCTCAGTTCTAGACTTGCTACTACTCGTAAACCAGTATTTTTTGATGCTTTCTGTGATAGAACTCTGGAAAAACTCATCTTTAAGTGAGGATAATGATACCAATAACATTTCATAACAGTACTGTTGATAGGTTTATTAACATTTAAGTGTTTGGACTGCATAGTGACGAAACACCTTAGAAAACTCAAAAGGGTACAAATTGTTCTATTTGAACAGGATTTGAATAACGTGCAGTAAAGCAGGTATAGGGACTGTACACAAAAAAAATGAACAGGAAGGGGAAGAAAAAAGGAATAATCCTTCCTGAACGTATTAAGAATTTGGAGGTGAAAAAAGCATAGTGTATGCAACGTAATTATAATATATTACACAATATAGGCACAAGAAGATTAAATAGACACCATGAAGAAAACCTTCACAACATCTCCTAGCTCCTGAAATCTAAATTTTATGACCTTAATAAGGCTACTTTAACGCTGCTTTTGTATATGGTATTATATAATCTTGGTTTATTTATAACTTATATGATGTCTACACACACGCATGCATTCCCCAACAAACATGCCCTCACATTATTATTTCATAGCGCATATTTTATTATTTCTGTTCCACTTACAGACGGAATATTTTGGTTTATGCATCTGCCAGGTGCAAGATGAACAGCAGATTACAACATGCTGTACTATCCCAGCATTTAAAGTAAGCTCATGTGTTTTTATACTACAGTGCATTAAGAGTACATAGTGCAGAAGTAGTGCCATTCAGTATAGTACCAATGCTCTTGTAGGAAGCCTTTACTGTCACCATTTTCTCCTCCTTCAGCTCACATCAAACTGATGCTGCCGTTGCCCCATTCATTTCCACAAAGCTATCCAAACAGGGCTGAGTATGATCTAAGGGTCCAGTAGAGTTCATGAGATCTGGTACCCCAAAACACCCCAAATGCTGCTCTGCTGGCACTAGCACACCGGTGGGGGATCAGGATGCTGTGCCCTCTGCCATTTTGCATTTTTTCCTAGCTCTGCTTCAGATCTATGAATGACCTTGGGTACCTCCTTTCAGCTTACCACAAGACTGATTTTACTTATAGTCTTTGCCTGGCCTGTTTGTGAATTTTGGAAGACAGATGCTCATTAACATGTATAATGTCAAATACAATAAAGCCAATTTTAAAAGGAGCCTCTAGGTGTTACTATAATACAAAAAATAAATCATTTTTTCTCTATTCTTGATAAAGATAGGTCAGAGCTATTGATGCTTTATATGCAAAGCCCCAGAGAATTTAATATGAATATCAAATCAATTTCCCTCCCTTACTACTATTGCTAAAGACAAGGTTTTGGGTTTTTTTGATGTCTTTCCCTTCAACAATGACATCAAAGAACTAAGGAAAACAATTTTTCATTAGGAAGGCTGTGTCAAAAAACATTTCACTTCAAACCAGGCACCACACATAGAGCTGACAAGATGAGAGATTTAAACACTAATTAGCATCAATTTCTTTATTGAATTATGATTTTAAGAAAGTGTTGTGCAACCCTCTGATTTAAATACTGTTCTCCCTTCAAGCATATTTTCCATTGCCAAAATGAGTTCTTAGATTTATAAGCAGGGATTGTACATTTTGATTAGCCCACGTTTCCACATTTATAACCAAAGGCTGCGAGGATTGTATTAATCACAGCATGCGTATTCAAGATCAGAACTGTTACAGAGTATGCAAGACAGTAGGTCTAGATCACATTTCTATATGAGAAACAACTAACAACTTCATATACACTGAATGGGCAACAGAGAAAAATGTTGTCTTTACTCTCTTTTAACTAGAGTCCCACCTGACGAGCAGACAAACACTCTGGACTCCAAACTTCTCCAACAAAGCTCCACAGCAACAGCTAAACTGCTCATAAGTGGTTTCTCTTTCCTAAAAACTTACCACAATCACCCATTTGTCTCAATGATCACACAGATGTAGAGACTCACAAAAGCATTACAGGTTAATTCACACCTACCTCATGTAAATCCCTTTCTTTAATATTCATGTGTGAAAACCAGATTTCATGGATGAATGAACTTTAGGAGAAGTGGGAGCTATGAATGCTTCTTTCTGTACAGCTTTCCCACATGTAACAAGAAAGGAGATTTACACAGGGAAATGAAAACTGACCCAATACAATTTCATGATAGGGGGCCATACACAGAATGAATGCTGGAAGTCTCAATTAATAAGGATTATAAGCAGGTGTGTTGTGACTGAGATGCCAGAACATCAGAAAGGCACCCAGGAGACTACCTCACCTCTATCCTAATGAGGTTTCCTTGACAAAGGAAAAATATGATGATACAGGCAGCCTATATATAATTTATGAATTCTTGGCACCATTATAATGTTGACATGTAATTGCTTTAAGGAGGAGCGTTTGTCTGGGGGAAAGGGGACTGTAACATGCCTCTGTGGGAAGCAGGATCAGGTGAAGCGGTTAACTCTAACATTGCTGCCCTGACCCAAGGGTGGGCAGGCCCAGCAAGCTGCCTAGACAGGCAACCAGTTTGTCAAAGGCTCTGCGCAAAGGGCTGAGGAAGCGGTCACTGAAGAAGTCACCAGTATACAACACAGGCACTGAGCCCCTAAAGAGCATTGGCACAATGCAGAAAGTGAAAAGCCCGCTTTCTTAGCAGGTGGAGTTCTAAGTACATGGTCAGACAAAGGGTAAAAGGCAAGTGGGTTTAAAACAGAAGGAGGAGGGTTCTGAAGGACCTCAAGGCAACTGAGAAAATACATTAAAGAGATTCCTTTTTTTTTTTATTTCTTGTGCAATTTAAGAAAAAGTTACATTCTAATCCTGCGTAACGTGAGCAAATCTGAATGTTACAGCCTATCATGCACCCCCGAAAAGTTGTAAATATGGAGCATTCAGTGCGCAGAGTACTAGAGCACATAAGTGATTTCCAGGTCAGTCTGAAAGCAGTGCTCATGAAATGAAGGTAAGAAGGAAAAAAAAAAAAAAAAAAAGGAAATGAAGAAAGAATCCTGTCGCTTCAATGCTAAGAGAAGATTCAGGGCACAACAGTCCAGTAGGTAAACTCCACCAGTGCGGAATTGCTACAGGATTGTGGTAACTCCTAAACTTTGATGGCACAACATAGTGCCTCTGCCAGGGAACAGCAGCAACTGGGATGAGAACTCAAAGCCATGGTCACAACTAGCTTTCAAAACACATACAACCCACTTTCCTGCAAGAACACTGGGCCAGCTTTTAAGTTGCAGTATTTTCAGAAAAGGAAAAGTAACAAATATAGCATAAACCAAAAACCAGGATGTAAGGCCCTAGTTGATCTTCCTGTGTGCTAAAATGAATATTTAAAGTTTATAGGAATAATTAAGTGAGGGCTTATTATCTACATTTACGTTGCAAAAAAATCACTTTTGAAATAAAACCCTTTATATATTTCATACATACTAAGCAGCAAATTCTGAGCTGAATTATGCCAGTATGTCCTAGTATGTTTATCTAGAATAGATAACTATAGTAGGCACTAGAATATCTCTCTATATTAATATTCAGAGTAAGATATGCAGAGAGATAGTAAGGATTGCTGTGATCCCTTTCCTATCCCACTTGCCTTACCGGTTGGTATGGTTATGTGCTTGCTGCTCAATGCCTTTTAATCACAGAATGGCTGTTTTCTACCCTGTGTAGGAGGTGTGCCTGTTTTTTTGAACTGGTGTTCTGCAAAAACAATTAGAACACTGTTTACCAGATCACACAAAATGCTCAAACGATACAGCACATCCACGCAAAGCACAGGCCTCAGAGATAAAAGGATTATTTCAAATTAAACAATCGTGATTCTTTCTCTGCCATTTATACCACTGTGTTGTGTGTTAGAATATTGAAAACCTACCTCAGTACTTTGGCTTTTTTTCATTGCCTCCTAATGAGCCAGAGGACAAAACCATGGTATCATTCAGCAAAACAGAACTTGTATATTTTGAAACAAGTCACAGATGTGTCCCTAGAGATGTCCTAAAGCTCATTATGACCAAAGAAAAACGCTATGAATAATTTCAAGCACAAAGTCACCAATAAAAATTAAAAAAATCAGATGGCATAATGCCACAACTGTTTCAGAGGACCTGTCCTTCTGAAATGATCACAGATGTCTAGACTTGCAAGACGACCTTCTATTATAAAAATAAAACATATCGGGAGTGTGAGTGACCTTGATCCATTTAAAGTATTTTTCAACTGACAGTTGAAGTTTAGACTGAAAATTCAAAGCTGTTGTAGCCAAATCAACCTGATTTTCAGCACAAAACTGGAACACAGGAAATTCCCTCTCAACATGAAGAAAATCTTCTTCACTTTGAGGGTGGCAGAGCACTGGCACAGGCTGCCCAGAGAGATCATGGAGTCTCCTTCTCTGGAGACACTCAAACCCCGCCTGGACGCGTTCCTGTCCAACCTGCTCTGGGTGACCCTGCTCTGGCAGGGGGTTGAACTAGATAATCTCCAGAGGCCCCTTCCAACCCCTACCATTCTGTGATATTCTAGCCCTAAATGACAACCAAAACATCCAAGTAAGGTGGCTTTTTCCACTACCACAAAGTGGTGTAGTTGACCAACATATTACTTTTGCTGTGCAATGGAAATGGATGGTGAGAGACTGTACATCATCATAGATAGAGAAGACAGGTCAGGCTGCCAACAGGGCAAAACGCAGCTACATGTCACCAATTCTCAGAACCCAGGATTACAGATGAATAAAGAGGCTCAGCTATGCTCACATAATCCTTGATTCTTCTTTTCCCCCTACAGGCATACAAATCAGGAGGAAATTTCCTAGAATTTCAGCACTTTTGCTGATTCTTAAGATTGCTTTTGTGGTCCTATAAAGCCTGTGTGGCCTGCTGAGTAAAAACACTTGCAGTTATTTTTTTGGGTTTGATAAGTGTGCTTTTTTGGTGTGGTGTTTGGGGGTTTTTTTGTGGGGTTTTGTTGTTGTTGTTGTTTGTTTTTCTTTTCTTTTTAAAGTTAAGAAAATGCAGTCACCCATGCAATAAAACTCATTTGATTTAACCTAAAGGATGGTAAATATAAGGAATGGTTCAAGATCTCCTGCTTCCAGAACTGCCAGTACAAGTCAATGAACACTTTATGTGGTATTTTGCTTTCATATGTTAATTTCAGATTCACAGTTGATACCATATATTTGAAACTTAAATAAAGCATAAAAAGGTTAAAAAATACAGACTCCACTGAATGAAAGCCAACACATCTATCTAGTTAAGCTACATGAGATAATAAAAAAAAATTGACATCAAAGAAACTACCTCATTCAGGCCTTTCAAAATACTTGTCATTAAAAGATGGTTTGTTGAAACTTCAGACAGGCTAAATGAATGCCACATTTTGAGTGAAAGAATTACCTTTCCAGGGTTGCAATTACAACTGTACTTAGTTGTCATGGCAACCTGGCAACATATAGATGTTGTCAGATGAAGACATCAAGGGGCAGACAGCGATTTTCAAATCACCGCATGCCAAGTGTCATTTTTCACTGGTATATCTATGCTCAGTTAGGAAAAAAAAAAAAGAAAGATTAAAAATGGAAAATTAGCATTTTAAAACAATGTTCGAACAGCATTCAGGTTGCAATACCCATACCCCATTTTGCTGAGCTATTTTAGTATTCTTAGATCAGTGTCTGCTTTTTCTTCTTTTCTCAGTTAACATGTTTCCAAAACATAAGCACGACATGGGGAGTTGAAAGGCAAAGAGGTCAGGCTCAGCTACGAAGGTTACCATGCTTTGGTGACTGCTTAAGTTCTGCTATTATTCTCACTCTTTTCTTCCTGTTTTAATTGTCCTGCTATCTTGACTTGGGTATTTTCAGTCAGATGCTCTTTTTGACCTGTACTCCAATTCCTTTTGAGACAGCAAAAGGAAAAATGGATCCACGCTAAAAGCCAGTGTTGAGTGTGCCCCAACAATGTGAAGTTCTGCAAATACTCCAGCTGTGATCTATTTGTAAAGGTTGAGGCAGAACCCAGGAAGCATCCAGTACTAACACAGCTTTCATTTCTCTTCAATAGGCAGCTCACAATGTGGTGCTGCCATCTATACTGCTATTTTTACTTCTACTGACCAAGGTAGATTTGTTCTGTTTGCTCTGGGTTCCAACAAAAGTTTTCCGAGTTGGTGTTCTGTTTACTTACACGGGCTTCTCATACCATGAGCTCATTAATGCCACATCATATAGTGCCAATTTGAAATAGATCAAGCCTCAAGATGTACTTTTGCATCCTTCAACTTACTCAGAATGCATGCAGGTGTTTATGCTGTAACAAGGCAGAAGCACCATTCCTGCATAAAGTTTGCCTGAATACCAAATACTGTAAGCAAGCAGAAAGCACCCAATACATTCTGAATCTTCTTTGGACAAAGCTATTCTCTTTCAGAGCTTTTAAACAAATTGGAACTGAAATAGATTGTTCACCATTTACTTGGTTGAGGTGTTTTTGATCTAGTACTAAACCATCTCAAAACACAAATTCACCACTTTATCAATCCCCACCTTACTGTAAATCTGCCTGGCTCATTGAAATACCCACACGCTACAAAACTAGACAGTGAAAATGCAGAATGGAAGTAAAAACTTGTTTAACCCATTAGTTAAGTAAAATTTGAAGTTACTATACCTAGCGTGTACAGATTTATTAAGCCAAACACCAGCATGAGTTAATTAGTTTGGTTAGTTTGGTTTGTTTGATTGTTTTGGGCTTTGTTTGCCTTTTTTGTTGTTGTTGTTATTGTTTGTTTGGTTTGGGTTTTTTTCTGGGGGGTGGGGTGGGTGGGTGTTGTTCTGTTTCTTTAAATAAACTCAAAAGCATTTTATTCTGTTGTTCCTAAACACCTTCAGTAACCAGAATGATTTAAAAGACAATTTTCTCTGCTGCATAGCATGGAACAGTGCCTACAGCAAAGAGTTAAACAAAAAAAAAAAAAAAATCAAATAAAGGAAGTAAAATAGATAAAAGTACACACAGGAAAACAATTTCTTCTAATGGGAAATAGTTTTAGTTAGTATTTGTAACAAAAGGTTAGATTGTTCAAATTATCTAGAAATTTTTCCATAAAATTATATGCCGATTTAAATGGTGAGATGACTGGTTTTGTACTTTCAGATTTTCACTGTTAAGAGTACTGAAGAAGGATCACCAAGAAGGTAAGCAGCACTCCACCATATGTCTTTTCAAAATTATGACTCAATATTTTTCTTGTCTTTATTCCTTTAACAAATGCTTCAGAAAAAGCCACTACTCTTGTTGTTAAATGCTATCACCTCCCAAGCTTGTAGAAAAGAAAACATTGACAAATTGATATAGCGAACATTTTTTCTGCTGTTGTGCAAAGACAGACTGTCTTGCTAGTTCAGGTTCACACAAGGGAAGAAAAAAAAAAAGAGTAATCTAAGGAAGCCCCAAGAGCCCAGGTATCCCACCGTGTGGTTATCATCAGAAAACAGGACTTAGTCCATTCCTTAGCAAACACCGCGTATGAGAAAAAAGAAAGAGCATTTGAAGTATGTACACATACGTGTACAAAGAAGGAAGTAGAGGTCTTATATTAGTATTGGTTCTATATTTGGCCTTCAGTGACATTTGGAATTTCCCTTTAAATTTAAAAAACATTAGAGATTTTCCTGACACTCAGCAAACTAAATAAAAAATCTGGTCAATAATTCGGAGTTCCAATCTGAAAGGCCCTTTTGTCTTACATTAATGAATGCTAATTAAGTCAGATGTATATATCTATTTTTTGAAATTTTTTTCTGGAACTCATATCTGCAACAGTTCTCCTCTTGTATTCCTGATTTGAAACAAAATAAACAAAAATTCATAAAATATTTGGTTTGGCCAAAGAAAGAAGTATGCCCTTATTTATGATCTTAACACAAAGACAATTTACATCAATCCTGGCTGAATTGTGCCTTTGCCAATAAATGCACAATCTACAGAGATATAGGTATCTGTCAACCCACGTTTAGCCTGAAAGAGCCACCTCATTTTAAGACAAGCATCCAAATATCCATCAGACTATAACAGACCTCAGTTACTACTAACTACAATGGGCTACAAGTCGTCTCTGTATGAAGTCAGTTATTAAGACCTTATGTGCTTCCATGGTCAATCAAAGGTCATTATTAACCTGTAGGTTGCCTGGGATTGCATTTATCACTTACATCATCTGAAGCACCGTAACTTTCCCAGCAGGTAAAATAACATTTCTAAAAACTTACCAATCTCTCGTAATTTCTCTCCATCAGGAATTTTAAGAGGCGACACCAACATTTTTTGAAGACAAGGAACCTTAGTGCGTTAGCACATTTTAGCCACAGCCCAAGACTTAAGGCACAAAACAAATAGGAGAAATGACAGAGCTACCAGAAAACTCTTTCTCCCCAGCTGGAGGACACAGAGGAAAATACAGCTGATTAAGAGGGACCTATACTTTCCAAGTGGGATCAAAAATTATCTTCCTTTTCCAACAGGAAGATAACTGCAGGTAAAAAAATTGCTCAAAACCCCTAATTTTTCTGAAATGAATAGGTGATAAAAAGATAGAGATCCAAAATTGAAACAGAAATTACTAAGGGCCAGCCACAGTACAGGCTAACCCTTTAGGAAAGAAGCAGAAACAGAATGCCCTTCCCCCTGCCACTCCATCCATTTGTGTAAATAAGAAAAAGGAGACCAGAACCTGCTCAATTACAAAACCAACTAAGATTGTAGTGAAATTTCTTATATGCTCTCTCTCTCATAAATAATCTCTCTCTTCAGCTTGACTTCAGAATCAAGCATTGCTATAAAGGAGCACAGAATATGTTACATGCAATCAGAACACAAAAATACCAAAAGAATTTGCAAGAGATGTTTAAAACTTGAAAAGCCGACTTCCCAAATCTTTCTTCTACTAGAAAAAAATGTCAGTATCTTTGACATTCAAATGCTATTCATTTTGGATGTAATTTAATAGGTCAATCTTAAGATGTTGAGACCAGCTTTGATAGGAAACACTTCAGAAGAAATTATAAGGGTATCTACAAAGAAGTTCACATAGTGAGTTATGGCAGTACTATTCCCAGCCTTAATACATACATACTAATATATACGCATGGGAATATTTTACATAGAGAACAAAACATTTCCTGAATTTATTAAAATCAAACACCTGTTCTATAAAACAGTTTTTCCTCAGTCCAAACAAACGTGACCCATCAGGTCCCTAACAAGTTGTTCCCACAAAGAGGAAGAATCAATCATGTGTTACTAAATCACAGCAAATTAAGTTCTACCCAGTTATCCCAGTATGGAGCCAGGTATCTTGCATTTGACTTAAAGCATGCTCTGGAATTATGGAAAAAAATAATTAAGAAGTCATTTGAGCTCATGTACCACCAAGATGTCCTTCACCTGTGGGAGCTGCCACAAATTTTAACCAGCAGGATCTTGCAGAAAAAGTGAAAAGCTCTTTATAAACTGGGAGGGGATTGAAACAGGGGACTCTGGATTTTCCAGCTCCTGAGATTGAGCTTTGGAAGTGACACTTAACTTTATGCTGTGTTCCCCCCTTCTTCCTCTGTACAAACATTGCCCTTGCCTATCTCAAGGCTGCCGACAAGACTAACTAAATGCTTTTAAGGTATATTCAGGGCAAAAATGAAATTGATTATTACGTGTGCAATTGTGTTTGGGTTTTGTTTTTTTAAGCTTGATCTCCCCACTTTCTTCATTCATCAGAAACACCTGCAACTTTCATCTTTTCTCTAAATATTGGGAGAGATCAAATACGTTACTATGTCAACAGGAGCTGTGAATAATTTAAGTCCCCATGTCAAGGCTAAAGTTCTCTTTCAAGGCACAGGCGGTGTTGGGACAAGCCAAACTTGAGTCTGAAGTATCACTGGAGAAACAAAAGTAGTGCAGGGAGAAGCCACAACAGAAATGAGACTTATGAGGAGGAGATTCAAATTAGGACCGTGGTACTGGGCAGAAGAGAGAACCGGTCTTACAACTCCACATGCAAGCGGCACATACTGCCATGAGTGGGAAGAACTAGAGAGGGAAAGAGATAGAACTTTTCCTCAATACACATTTAGAAAATTAAGGTGTTGAAATTCTATTAATACTTTTTCTGTCAGCATCTTTCTTTAGCTTTCATTCCTTTCCCCTTCCAAGCCACGCTGTGGATTTGGAAGGCACAGGGGGCTCTGGTATGATTTACAAAGACATCTTGGCATAGGAAGTTACAAATCATCTACATAGGACACAAAAGTACTTACAAGGAGAGGAACTTACTAGGCAATCTCTCAATCCATTTGTCAAAGCACCTGCAGGACTCATTTGAAGGCAGGTGAACTAATAAAACCCAAAGCAGCCACCTAGAGAGCATTCCGTTTTACTAGAAGGATTTGTAGCCTTTCCTCCCATCCCATCCCCCATCCCCCATCAAAACATACACATTTTAACTTGCGGGCTCTCATCTCACTCTCTGCCATAATAAATCAGAGGTTGGAAAAAACAGTGGAGAGCAGAACAATAGGGCTGGAAATCATGACCTTCGTGTGTAGTAATTGAAAACCACAGAGAGTTCAGAGTGCAGAACGGACTTCTGGACACATCTATGCTGGGAGCTTTGAAGCCTGAAATTATCCATTGTTGTAAACCATAGGCTTATATAGCAGTGTTATCAAATTGTAAACTGGGGGTGGGTTAAATAATTATAGTTCACAGCACCAACAGGTAATTAGAGAATTAAACATCCTACACAGATATACCATTATCTTATTTACAATAGCATTTTTTTTTCTTCTCCCAGGACAGACAATATTTGTACCACCTGTCAGGATGTACGAGTTGTAGAAATATTAGTACAGAGAGGCTACTGAGACTGCAGTGTCTGTAAATAGCTTCAGAAGGCAGCTTTGTCTTTCCATACCAACGCTGCCACCATTACACTGTGCAGACAGAAATAACATCAAAAAGACTGAAAATTAAAAATAAAAAATAAATTCAAGTGCAGTTAAGGACCAGGGTAACAGTAAGAGTATTTAAAACATAATTCTCTGTTACCACCACAACGTCTTTCACTTTATTCACCAGTAACTACTGTACCTTTGCACAGGCACAAGTTGCAGCACTCAGCTGTAAAAACTCTTTGACACTGCAACTTCTACGTTTGCCACCATAAGTGAAACAACAGCATCAGTGGCCTCTGACTCCGGCTCAACTCACTAATATATTCCATAAGATCCTTATTCTTCACAAATACAAATATAGGTTGCACAAATACACGTTGGGCGGAGAATGGCTTGAGAGCAGCCCTGAGGAGAAGGACTTAGGGGTGCTGGTGGACGAGAAGCTCAACATGAACAGGCAATGCACGCTTGCAGCCCAGAAAGCCAACTCCATCCTGGGCTGCATCAAAAGCAGCATGGCCAGGAGGCCAAGGGAGGTGATTCTGCCCCTCTACTCTGCTCTGGTGAGACCCCACCTGGAGTACTGCATCCAGCTCCGGAGTCCTCACCACAAGAAGGACATGGACCTGTTGGAACGGGTCCAGTGGAGGGCCACGAAGATGATCATAGGGCTGGAGCACCTCTCCTATGAAGACAGGCTGAGAGAGCTGGGGTTGTTCAGCCTGGAGAAGAGAAGGCTCTGAGGAGACCTTATAGCAGCCTTCCAGTACCTAAAGGGGGCCTACAGGAAAGACAGGGAGGGACTCTTTGTCAGGGAGTGTAATGATAAGACTGAGGGGTAACGGTTTTAAACTGAAGGAAAGGAGATTTAGATTGAATATTAGGAAGAAATTCTTTGCTGTGAGGGTGGTGAGATAGTGGAACAGGTTGCCCAGGGAAGTTGTCAATGCCCCATCCCTGGAAGTGTTCAAGGCCCGACTGGATGGGGCTTTGAGCAGCCTGGTCTAGTGGGAGGTGTCCCTGCCCATGGCAGGGGGGTTGGAACTAGATGATCTTTAAGGTCCCTTCCAACCTGAACCATTCTTCGGTTCACTTTTAGATCACTGAATTAAAAAGTTGTCTTGGCAACCTCACAATTAGAGCCTCACAATCCCTTTGCCTGCTACACCCTTCAGTATAAATATTTTATCAACGCTTTTGTCTTTGGAAGAAGTGTCATCTGACTGCAGTGAGACAATTTATCTCCAAAAGGCTGTACGCCTTTTGATTTTTCAATAATAATAAGTTTCCTTCAATTGAAAAGACAGCGTCTTCATAGGCAAATGAAACGCTCCTGTCTTCCCTGCTCTTCACCAGGAGGGTGCTGAATTTGGTACCTGGACGTTTCTACATGAAGCAGTGCTACCCTCCAGTTTCTAAAGTCTGCAAAAAAATTAAATGAGAATCCATTACATTTCAAAACACAGTTACTGCAAGGGGATTAAAAAAAGCTAATAAATAAAAAATATATTAAGAGAAAACATTTCAGAATTACATTACTAAATCAGAATGTTAGGCACCGTAAAAGAATAAATCTGAATCTGTATCTATTCAGGGCAAAACAAAATATGTCTGCTTTTAAAAACTGCATTACTACCATTTTAGTGGAAATGAACATTCCACTTGCAATACCTCACACTCCTTTTTTTAAGCACATAACTTTCCAGGAACAATTTGGGGATGCTGCCACATCACATAACATTGTCATAGTCTACCACCACCTAATTAAGAGCTTAATTAACACATCAATAGAACAACATGTTAGCCTGTGTTAGAAACCCGTTTAAGCTGTATTTGTCTAAAATTGTTGCAAATCAATGCCAGCAACACTAAAGTCAGGGCTATATTTAAAATTCTGTAAATTAAGTACAGAGATGGTATAAGAGGTAGCCACCTGCAGAAGTAAAAATCATATCTAACCTGTTCAACCACAGACTGCAAGAATATTTCTCTTCATCATGCTGCACCACAAAACACAATCATACTTATCCCTATTAGCTCTCTATCTTAGCCTTTGCAAGTAAAAGTCAACAAGCCCATCTATCCCAAGAACTCCACCTTCTCCACTTATCCCCATTGTGTGTTTGTCTGTAAAACCATTCAGACACCCTGGCCACATGTACCATGTGCTCTTACCAACTGATCTGAAGACTATGAACAAGGCATTTTTTGGATAGTAGCCCAAGAAACTGAAATACCTGTGCCATACAAGCAGAAGCCAGAAGCGGAGTTTTCTTAGCTTTAGAGTTCCAATTCAACTTTCCTCCCTGAAAGTGAAGGTTCCTTTTGTGTTTCTTGTCCTAGTCAGTATTTCCTTTCACTTTTCCAGAACACTTCAGAAATTAAGCATTTGCTAGAATAAGCCATCTCAAAGTTTTCCCCAAGGATAGCTATGAAAACAGTTTGGGTACAGTTCTTTCACACCATCAACATCCTAGCTTTTCATAGACATGCCCAAACATGATTTCCTAATTATTACTTTTTTTAAAAAAAATAATATAGTAATGCTAAGATTCATAGAAAAAAAAGTTGCTTATATCTTAAAAAGAAAAGTTCGTTTTAAAACTGGAATCAGAACTTTTCTCTTTATATCCTAATAACTGTATACAGGTCCTTCAGACTGAGGTTCAGAAATATATTTCCATTAAAATTTTAACACAATCTTTTTTAAGACGATACACAAGAGGAAATAAGTTACACCTGCATCCTCTGAACAGCGTATTATTCACAGCAGCATTTTATTATGTGTTTAAAGACTTATCTAATATTTGTATTTTATTGCTATGGAAAAAGGTAGAATAAACCCAAGAAAATCTAAGTCCCCTGACTCAATTTTAATTTGAAGCAAGACAACCCTGTTGCTCCTAAAATCCTTAGAACTGTACTGTTTCACAACAAGGAAACCATCAGGAACAGAAATGTACAAATATGCTGTCCACCCTTGACAGATGCATCTGTGAATTCACTTTTGACAGAGCCGATTTTATTTCTCTCTGTGCTCTGCTTATGTGTAGCAGCATTTGTTACACACGAAGGCTACAGTACAGGGATAACATAATTTAGCCTTCTATCATGCCAGACTCAGATAACATATAGTTGTCTCCACATTACCATCTTAGCACCATTAGTTTTATGCTTTAAGACCTAAGAGCAGGCTCTAAATCAGGCTGAACTTCCCTCCTCCCAATACTTAGCAGTTGCATTCAATGTTGCTTGCTAAATCATCTTAACCAATTTTGATTACAAAATGATTATGCAATGTAATGCCAGACTAGAGTGTAATATCTGTAAAATGTAGCATGTCTATGCAAACCTTGTGAACAACAGGGAAGTTGCAAAACTACAGAAACAAAAAAAACCCAACCAAGTACTGAAGCTCGGTGGGCTCATTTCTATTTGTAGAAAAAATAGAAAACCAGCATGAAAACATAAAATCCTTTGAGGGTTAAAGAAAAAAAAAAAAAGAACAAAATGTCAAAAGAAAAATAATATAGCTTTAAAGACAGAATATGGCATACAAACTGGGCCCCCTACTGCAGCAGGTAGGCACACAAGTAAAGGGCAGTTGTCAAAACCCTGACATCAAAGCAGAGAAAAAAACCCAGAAACCCCATGTTTAGAAATGCCATTGATACAATCTCCGTATCATATTTTATATACAGTTTAAGACATGCCACAAAAGTTTAAAAAGAAAAAAGCAGCTACATGCAGTGGCCCAAACGGATATGGGACAAACAGCAAGGAATCAAGTTCCCCACAGCATGCAATTTAAGAAGATGTATTTACTATAGAACAGGTGCTGGACTACATTGCTTCCTCTGACTTATGAATCTAGTTCGGCCACACTTTTCCCCAGACCTTTGTCAGCCTCTCCCACATTTTAGAAAGCTTTGGAAGAACCATCCATGGTTCCTGCTCTCCGGGAAGTACACAGACTGCATCTGTGGCGGAGCCAGCCATGATTTTGGTGGGATCTGATCAAATATTTAAAACAAAGAACAATGGTAATTTCGAAGGAGCAGGCCTGTACAATGCAAAACAGAAATAAAGGAAAAATGGTTTGAAATGCAGATGTTGAAGGTTCAGCTTGTTTTAATCTTGTACTTGGGTCAGTTGCAAGCCATTTGAAAAAAAGGCAGAGTTGATTTCTGCCATTTTATTCCCATTGATAAGGAAATAGATTGCCACATGTAATGATAACAATACGAACTGTAGTGAAACTAGAAGCCAGAGTTCAAACAGAAGAGTGTAAACAAATATGGCGGTGATGTGGCTGAATAGGCAACTCGTTTTAAAAATAGAGCACAATGACTGATTGCTAAGGAACACAAAAAGGAAAACCAAACAAGCAGATAGCAGCAAACTCTACATCCCTATTTTCCAGCTGCAAAAGCAGCTTTATCAGCAGTTCAGAGGAAGGCTGGGCAGCTTGAACTGAAGAAGCCTTGTACTACATTCACATGGAGTATTTGGCACAAGGCTTCTCTCTGGATTCAGACAGGTGTGCAAGAGTTTGTAGGGTTTAAGACAGATGAGGGAACTGGAGGAGCTGAGGATCTGCCACGATTCACATGCTTTGAGGGAGGCATATGCAAAGGCCAGGACAAATGGCAGGGTCACCAAAGGGCAGCTCTGCAGTACGTGGGGGAGTATTTCCTCTGCCTTTCCAAAAGGAATCCCCCCCTACTTGATCCAAATGCCACAAATCAGGAGTCTGCTACTTAAAATGCCAACTGGAACAGAAATACATCCTTGACTTTACTATTATTTGTTTTTATTTAACTTAAACACCACCACCCCCCCGCCCCCCACGAGAAGACATACTGGAATGGTGAAAGATTATCATGTTATTCACTGACGGTTAACTGATGGAATTTCTATTCTACTTGGCACACACAGCAACTAACACAACACACAAGGGCGTTTGTTTTCTTTTGGGTTTTTTTTTTTGTTGTTAGATTTCACCTGGTACATGTTAAGATACAAAACATTTATATACATGCACATACACTTACAGAAATTCTTCTCGAGTGTGTGCAAGAAGTACTGTGCCATTGATCTGCTGCATGCAGACTAGACAGTTATCTAGCCACAGGTGGAATTGACAGTAACACTGTTCAAATTTAATATTCCAAAAGGTATCGAAGTGAAACGTGAAATAACTCGTAAGTCCAGATTCTAATGTATTTGGTAAACTTCATTATTACTAACAATTTTTCAATGTATTTGTTCTTAAAAGTACAGATTTAACCATCCTCTAAAATATTCCAGTTCTAACATCCCAGACAATAGATCGAGTGATAATAACTGACTGTGTACAGTCGCTTCACTGAAGGAACAAAATTGTGTTACACTGAAAGTCATCAACCCCCACAGACGAAGCTACAGGTGTCAGATGAATTTTAGAAGAAAAGGCTCAGCCTTTAAGTGAACTGTAAAATCTACCCTGTACATGATCTTGTTTGATCTTCCACAAATGTTCCTTTCTTTTACCATGATCAAACAATACATCCGAGAGCGCTGAAAACATGTTGCTGCTCTCAACAAATTATTTTTACACATTTACAACAGTTTCCTGTATTTCCATATCGTGTTACAATTTGACACGTTTTCAGCCCCAAAATGGATTATTCTGTTCTAGAATATTACATCATTCCAGATAGCTTCACCTCATTTAAAGTTACCTCGTGTGATTATAATATGAACACAAACAGGTTTATCAGAGAGAGGGCTTCAAAAGTGGAGGCCTGCACTTTAGAGATGTTCAATGCATTATTGTTTTTAACAACCAGAGGAATTCATTAAACTTGATTTAGCATATCAATATCATACTTCTATAAATAAATACACAAGAAAATATCATATTTTAAGAGCTCAGCTCAAGGTATTAGAAAACAAAATAAGTATCTGAGAATAACTTGCCTGCTTTTTCTTATTTTCTTTTTGAGAAAGGCAATTAAGAGATATTTAATAAAACATACTTCAACCAGACTTTAAAGTGGAAAACAAAATGATGTTTCCACTTAATTTCTGTGTGATATCACAAATTTTGCCATTTCAAGCTCTAGTCCTCTTAACTTTCCTTACCCCAAAGGGAGCAACAGTGAGAACAGACTAGTCCACTGCTACATGACATACTACTTTCCTTTAGATGAGATGATGAATAGCTGACAGGAAAGGTAATGTTGCACAATTAAACAAACGTCTCCATAAGGCACATATATCAGTAGACATTTAATACCCAAGCTGCCACCATGGCCACACAGGAAGCAAAGTAATGCCAAAGGCATTCCACTTCATGAGCTACAGAGTCCAGCGACGTGCTGGAGGCACACCGACATGGCAAAGTATGAGGAAACCGGGATGCTGCCACCATGGTCTCTAGTCCACCCTAAGAAGCCATCCATGTGGTTTTTCGGATCTACTACTGTTTCTGGGGACAATTCTGCACTGTGTAACAGACTCTCAGGTTGTCTTGGGGATTACTAGAGCATCAAGTTCTAAAGCACAGTTTAGCAAAAATAAGACATTTATCTGCAACAAACTTGATTCCAAAAAGAGAGCACAACAGTAATTGCTAAGCTGTATGCGAATAGCATCAGTATGCCCCATTTCTTATACAAATATGCATTCATCACACTTAAACAAGATGTCATCAATATCAATGATAGATGAATCTTTTTCTAAACAATATTTTTTATTTTTTTCCAATACATTCAAGTGGCTTTCTAAATGTGCAATGCATTTCCCTGTGAGAAACATAAATAAATGTCCGATAGGGAAGATTAAGTCAGCTATCACTTCAATTTGCAGGACTAAAGCATACCAAAGATCGTTTTGCTACATTTCTGAGTGAAGTATGAATATAACTTCATTTTCAGCAATACATATCTGCTGAGCAAATACATTTAATGGAGGCAAGTTTTGTTATCAGTTTTCTGGTGGTATCTATTAGCAGCAATGATGTAGTTGACTAAAGACCAATACCTTTGACTCAGAAAAGAAACTATCATTTTGAGCATATTACACACTATATACGTTGCCAAAATGCCGTGCTGTTTCTATATTTGGGCTTTTTTTTTTTTTTTTTTAAAAAAAAAAGTTTACTAGAAAGGAATAATAAAAGTTTGAGGGGTTTCTAATACTTAAAACACAGATTAGGAAGGATCTCAGCAAAAAAGCATCTTCCTTCCTTGAGCAGCTAGGTATAAGACAGGCTGGAAGGATACACAGCTTTTACGCAACTCCTACACAGCTCAAAATGTAAACAGATACATAGTCATTCTAGCTGTTGCATTTCTGTTTGTCAGAGTATACTTTCCCTTGGGAGCAAAGTTTATAAGCCTCATAAGCAGTTTCCAGAACTCCTATGAAGCAAAATGATATAATATTCAAAGCATTAGCAGTGCATGCTTTCTAACGTCCTCCGTTTATTGTGTTACTTTTTACCAGTATCATTCATTTGTTTGTGTTCAGAGGGCTCTGCTATCTTCCACAGTCAGAAATCTTCTGCAGGCTGCTAAGGCTAGATTTAGGAATTTGATCCTTTCTCAAATCCTCTACGTAATTAGAGAGGACATATATTTTACTTACAACATATTCTAAATGGTCTTCAGATTATTTGAAAACGCATTGCTCATTAACCTTCAATGACATATTTAATTTCCCTAACTCTACATAGTTTCACACTATTAAAAACATAGATCCATTACTTGTTAATAATTAAAAATTGAAAACAAATTTAATTTGTCAAAAAGAAGAGCTGACAATCTTGTACATTTGAATCCTACAAACATACAAGTTTTCCCATCTCTTTTTGGGTACGGTTGTGTAGCAGGCAAAAACTAGTTCAATAGCCAGGCTTCAGCTTCATACAGCAAAGGAGCTTTTTTAGTACTGAATTTTAGGACCAAGACGCTTTTATAGGACTGATTCTTTACTTCACTGACATCAGAAGGAGCAGCAGAGTTTCAAAAAGTTTTATTCTAAGTCATGTGACCAAGACAAACAGCTACCTAACAGATTAAATTTCTGCCTGAGAGAGAGTAAAGGCCTCACCAGCATTATCACGAAGTCACTCAGAATAAGGTTAGTTAGGTATCTTAGTCCTTTTTAGTCAGCATTCTTTTCACTTTGATTGTCTTATCAAGTGACACACAATTTCAGCCTACTCTTAAAAATAAGATCTTATAAATTTGTAATTTCTGTTCTATCTGGAGAAGGAAGTATAAAGTATATTTAATTTGCATAGATTTCTTTGAATAATAACAATATAATTACATACTTGATGAAATGTAGAAATACCGTAACACTTCAAAATTTTAGGTGGATAGCTCCAAAGACTATTACATGATCCTTTTTACAGTCTGAACAACAAACTTTGCAGATAAGAAGAGATATTTAAATAAATTTACTACTACTTCCATACAAATTAATCATATCTTGGTAAAAATAAAGTCAGAGGTAGATACACAAACATCTCTGATGAAGATCAATAAAGTAGGATACAAAAGAATAAAAGTCGCCAGTAAAAATGCACAGGAAAAAAAAGCAAGTATTAATTTTCATTTGCACACCTTCAAGTGCTTCATAACACATGCTTGGGGGGGGGGGGGAGGGGAGAGAAAAAAGAAAAAGAAATCTCTCAGCCGCCATCTTCTTGACAAAAATAACTTACAAGCAACCAATCTGCAAATACTCTTTAAGCTCCCTTATCTACTTTCTACATGTAAGAGTGCACAGCAACACAGCAGATGGCTATCAAGGAAACGAAGCCGAGTACAAACTGGTTGCAGATGTTTGGGAAGTCACTTATATCTTCCACAAAATTTATTGAAGTTTTTCCATGCTGAAATCCTCAGAAGTCGGTCATACGAATAACTTCAAGAATCTGGGCTTTAATGAGTAACCAACACACTATTTGTAGATAATGCTAATTGGTAACAGGTGCAGCAAATGACCAGGGAAGGCATTTCTGAACTTCTGAAAAGAAGTCCTCACTACCAGCTGTCTTCACTGAGTGCTGGGAGAGAACCCCCCCTTTGCCATCCTGGGCACTCTCTCAGAGCCCAGCACTTGCCAGGCAATGTGAAGGTCCCCAAGCATCCTCCCAAGCCATGAGCAGAGAGAGGCTCTTCTGGAAGGAAATCTGGGGGAGGAGAAGCCTAGGAACAGCTACAAAAGACGACCAAAGTGATAGTTTATGCAAACGTTTCCCTGTAAACACCTTCTAAGTCAGTGTCCTATTAAAAATACTCATCAGTACAAGCAAATCCTGAAAAGAGAAGGATGAAAAGAAAAGTCAAGATTATTTCATAGGACACACTGCGATACGTGAAAAGAATAAACATCCTAATAAAAGGAGATGTGCTTTCTGAGCTTTGGACAGCCTTCAGCTAAGGAAGTTTTGTGAGATTTGAAAAACACTTGTATGTACCTGTTCAGTCTCTACTGTGTTGTTATGATTAAGAAAACCCAATACCTATACATTTTCCATGACCAGCAAAACTGACAGAAAATCATGTATGCGCACACAAAGTGCTAGAGGTAGGTGGATTCAGTTTAGCCAAGATGAGTCTAGTCACTGGGGACAGACAGAAACATGGTGAGGGGGGAAAGGAGCCCTAGATGAAAAGTATTATTCCTGAAAGGGAGGCTCAGGCTGACAGGTGGGTCACCGAGAGGTCTTACAGGGGCTTCCTTCATTCCTCAAGCCCATCGCCATGCTGCCCTCACAAATGGCTTCTCACACTGGTGAGTTTGCAAAAGTATTTCTAGATCACCTTTAAGAAATTCAACCAGAAAACTGGAAAAAGCCTAAGACTGATGAGCTGGCATTTTATCTGCTGCCTTTAATCTCTAAGTAGAAGCGACAAGAGTTGAAGTCTTAGCAGCTGGTTGCCTCCATTTGATCTGATTAATATCCCACACCGTGGTGAGGCAAACGGTATGTCAAGATAGCAAAAAGTGCCTACAAAATTCCAAGCCTGAGACCCCGAGCTCCTAAAAAAAGAAAAAGAAATATTCCCCTTAATAAACAGATGACAGAAATAGAAAGACAGACTCAGAAGTTTTGCTTCTTGCCTTTCAGTAAACTGCAGGTTGAATCAAAGATGCGGAACTGTTTGTAAGTAAACAAGTTGACAGAGGAAAGGTCAGACCGCTAAAGAATAAAGCTGCTGAGATTTTCCTTGTCATTGATATTCAGCAGAGAACTTTGTATCTTGGGAATGCTGGAGTATATAATCACGGATGGGAAATCTGCCAAGAACAAAGCCAAGAGGAAGGGAAAAAGGGGAGATAGTCACCAATTTTCCTTGCTGCTTTGTTTATTGCTTTATTTTAGTCAAAAATAAACAGAATATTTACTTCTGTCATAATATAACACCTATATATGGGGAGATTAGTTAAAGGCAGTTAAAATTATTTTGGCTAATGCTAATATCTTTTTTTATGTGCCATTCACATTTTGAATTTTTTCTTGATTCAGAAAATAATTATTAAAGATACCTGTCCCGAGCATGAAAATAAGTGTTTATTCAGTATGAAGAACTTCCTAGCCTTCAAATCAAAGAAATATAAGTAGAATTCTCCAAAATACCTACTTATTCTTCTAATGTCTTTTAGGTCCTGATATTTTACATATAAAGACTCAAAGTGACCTGAGGTAAGCACCATTAACTGGACAAAAAGACACATACACCCCATCAAGTTTTTTATTTTATGTTGGGGTTGTATGAAAAACATATATTAAATAATTATATGAAGAAGCCTATAAACACCTGTAGATTGCTTTAAAAGATTAAAGCTAGGAATGTTCTTTCTCAGTGCCAGGTCTTCCTTGCAGAAGAGGGGCTGGGCAGGGGGAGAGTGGAAGCATGACAAGGCCAGGGCTGCCTTGTTTTGCCCTCTACCCCATAGGAACAACAGTCACATTCTCTACTCTTCCTCTGCTTCCTCCAGCAACATTTCTAGAAGCGAAACTGAGAAGGAAGAATGGATGTGGAAGGAATTAACCTGTTTCGGGTTGGATTAAATTGCATAGAGGGAAGATAGGAAAATATGAGGCGATGGCCACCTACCTACTTCTTCACATCACTTCACGTGTTTAAGGACCTATAACTTGTCACTACAATGGACACTGACAGGTTTGAGGCAATCCACTGTCATCCAAACTGTTGCTCCATCTAATTTCAAAAGGCAAATAAGGCAACTGGATAATGATCTTAACCAGTTATTCACAGAGCTGAATAATAAGAATCGCGTAGTAAGAATCAAGTAGTCTTCTCAGGAACGTGCTACAGATTAAAGGTGATAATAATTTCTTTGAAGGAAGATAGCAGAGGGGTAGTGCTGTTTCTTCTATTGGAGGTGTTTGGATAATTGGTCATTTCCAGCAATTAACCCAGAAATGTTGTATTTTTCAATTAGACAAGAATCTCATTTGCACGGTCTCAGAGACAACAGGGTATTCTATTCCCTGTGGCTTTTAAGTGGTGCAAAGTTAACCTTATTTGTCCCTGCAAAAATATTTCACTTGGGTATTCAAACAAGTTGCCAGATCTTCCCTGCAACGGAACAAGGTAAAAATGTGTCAGATACAGGAGAAGAGACGATTGCAATCTCCAGTCCTGCACTGAATTTAATTTCCTGCCACAGCTGCACAAGAGTATTGGGATGAGAGGAGCACAAAGGTTTAGAATTTAGTGGAAAGAAAATCTGTCCCGTATCCAGGTTTTTGCTTATAAATACATGCATATAAAGCTTTATTTTATGCCTAAAATTTAGGATTTCAAATGCGATAGCTTCCTCTGACAAAAAGACATTATGCCTATGTTATTCGAGTAGTATTTTTGGATCACAGGACCTTTAAATTATGTTTACCCCCACACAAAGCCTAGGGCAGCTCTAACGCCATAATCACGCTCCTTGTGCTCGCAGTAAAGCGAATCATGTGCCTCAAAATTTCCCTCCTCCAGAAAGCACATTTGAAACACACATGGCAGAAGGATGTATCAAAAGGGAATTCCCCTGCCTCCCCTTTGCTAAGACTTAAGTGGGGGGGGAAATCACTTTCCTGGGGAGATCCAGAAACCAATTCAACTTCCCTCACTGCAGTATTCAAGATGTCCTTCTAGTCTGTTCTAAAGACCACATGAATCAGAGACCCTGAGCTATGCAAGAATTTCTCCTCTTTTTCTTCTGTAATCTCATTAGCATTGCCTTCACCACCTCTCGGAGGTGTTACCCTAGTTCTCTCGGGTCTGCTTCAGCTCTTTTCTTTCTTACAATGCTCCGCTTTGAGCGGAGGCATTAACATTATTGGTAATTCATTGCATTATAAAATACATGGTTATGTCACGTTTAAATATGTTGTTTGATTCTCCCATTATGAAAAATGACTGGGTAAATGGGAGGGAAGCAGGGGGCATCACTGATGAATTGTCATGTACACTTTGAAAAAACACCACGATTGTAAGGCCCAACAGGTTTTCGTTATGCTGAACTGGGACCTATTTAAAACAAAATGATACATTTAAAATGATTTCCTAGTGGATTCGATTAGAGAAATAAATTAATGAGTGCTATTAAATAAAACATTTTGGCACTGAATATTATGGTAACTTGATTTGCATAATTTAACAGTTGCAGGGACTTCGGGAAATAACAATGTAAATGAGTGCTGAAAGTGTGCAGTAATGAAAGAGCAGATTTTACCATGCATAAGACTCTCCCCCATGATTTTATTTTAAGGTTACCTTTTCAGGTCTTAATTACATTTGTAAATAAACGTTAGAACAATTTGTTGTCAGCTCCTCTGCTGTCACTCCATTCTGGTGTTACAGATATTTACAAGTTTCTCTTCCCATCTCTTTTCCATAAAGGAAAAATTAAGTTCTGAATACAGAAGAATGAGAGAAAAAGCCTCACAGCTGGCAAAATATTGGAAAAAAAAGTACCGCCATTACTAACAAGCTACAAAATAGCATTTTACTGTTTCCTGTCAGGGAAACCCTGAGGAAAACAATATTTCATATAATTAGGAAAGCAATCATTCAAATAATAATCACAAAATAACAAATGTTTCACTGAAATATTTCATAAATTATTTTAAAAAAATAATATGGATTTCAGTTGCAGTTCATAAATTCTAGTTTATTTAAAAAAAAAAGTCATGGTAGTAAAATGCATGGATCAATGCTTATGTGGCAATCCAGAATACTGTTGTTAATTTTTGCACGTACACAGCAATTAAATACTCTGGAGTTATTCTGCTCCCTAAACAATACTATGATTCTTTTTTAACATCCAATTTTGATACGCCACACCAGATAATTTGACTTTCAGTTTATCCTCACTAGCTGATAGAAAAAGCACAAAAATATCAAGATATTTTTCAAGGCTTTATAAAACATTTAATGCCAGCTGCCTGCCCCAGTAACATGTAAACTAGCAGGTGCTTAGTTTCAGTGTCCTGCTTTGACTCACATAAATAAGGGCAGGTAAACATTGAGCTAAGTGCTCTCAACAGGATCTCAGTCAAATCTGAGCACTCCAATTTAAGAAGACAACATGTCACCTCTAGCTTCCTGCACACTGGGTTCGTACAAGGGACATTGAGCAAGCCAAGTAAAACAAGTGATGTGAAACCCTACCACACAGAAGCTCACTATTATTACTGCCCGTAGTGGTTCTACTGACTCTAGCATAAAGAAACGAATCCTGCTATGGAGGATTGTGTGCATCTCCTGGGACTATACTGATTATTTCCATACAAATTCACCCCTCACTTTCAAAATAAAGAAACCAAAAGGCTTCAAAAAAGGCTGCAGCTACAAGCTTATCATTAAGCTTTTGAATTAAATTTAATAGACTAAAAAGCAAAATTATAAGCTTCTGACCACAATCCCTCCAGACTGGACTTCTGAATTAATGCAACTAATGCACTTTTTGCTTTATGGAACATGATTCAAACTAATCCCAAGAAAAACAAGGTAAGGTAAAGGCGAGGTCATGGACTACAAGAGATCACAACGCAATACAAAATGTTTGTGTACAAAAAACAGAAAAGCAACATAGTTCTAATTGTCAAAACAACAAATTGCAAAGTATGATCTACCTAGATTGGTATTACAAACCTGCTTTGTCACATAACATGTTTACACATACATATATTCACATGTATATAGTTTCAAAACTTCTAGACTATTACTTTGTCACTTTAGTTCAATGAAAGACACTGTGTCTTTCTTGGTGCAGGCTGAAGAAATAAGGCTGCTTAGGAAAGTCTCGATAGCGTAATCGTGAAAAGCAAAGTTAGATGTTACTTAACAGATTGATGCAGTGGAAGTAAATTTATTAGGAGCAATCTGTCATTGGAAATTTCACATCTGTTCCAAAGACAAGATGGGGTGGGTTTTTGGTGTGGGTGGGTTTTTTTTGTTTACCACTGTCAGAAGACTGATATCTTGTTTGCTTCATTCTTGTTAATGAAACATCTTGAAATGCAAACATTTATCCTTTAAGATAAAAGCTTAAAAAAAGCACTTTCTGGTATCAAATATTTTTTACAAAAATCAGTTAGTTTTTTTTATAGATTTTTTTTTTAATAAATATACAAACAGTCTAGCAAAAGCTGTTTAAAAAAATAGTTTGAGAAATGTAGCAAGTAAAAAAAAAAAAACAAACACACCACCAACAAAACCAACACACACCACCACCACAAAAAAACTCCCAATAATCCCCATCCTTAAAAGGGTCAAAAATCCAGGATTCTTTCTGAAAGCAAAGTTATCCCATTAGCCAGACAGAGAAGTTTTATGATAGCCTTCATCCACCTAGGAATGCCTGCACTCCAGGCACGCCCCAAAAATCATGTTCAGTTGAAGTAATCTGCAGAGCTGTTTGGAAATGCTTCCCCATCCCATACACAAGTAGCAAACTTCACAGGTCTGAAGTACTTGTTATCAATACCAAATCCAACGTTCATTACTTGAACTGCTATTTTGAAACATTTTATTGTTTACAAGTTTTTGATAGTGTAATTTTACATTTGCTGTCTCCTTTGAGCAGCAGCATAAGGCATAGCTGTTTCTTTTGATGTTTTAATGTCTTTACTGTAGCCTTTGACTTAGCTATTAATGCAAGAGAACATACAACATGGTAACATTTTGAAGATTGCTGAAGTACAATTGCCAACTAAGAATATCTATCACCATGTTAAAAAAAAAAAAACCAAAACAAAACCAAACAAAAACTTCACATATAATGATGCTGAGTACAAATGAGGATCACTGGGGGTAAGCAGTATAAAAAAAACCAAAAAACCCCACAAAACCATGAAAAATTGCTAACTGCAGCTTTTACAGTGAACGACTTCAGATGTCAAGAATCAGCACCCTCAAACCAAACGCAAAAGAAGCGGCCGACATATCAGTGTACCATTATCACTTGAAACGGGGTGCAGCTGTCAAGGTGTTGGACTGTATACGGTCATGAAAAGCCACCGCACAGGTCTGGCCTGACACTGGTGCGATTTGCTCTGACCAGCCTCCTTTGAGGTAGCTCTTCAAACAACATTTGGATTTGTGTGCCTCTGTCATTCTTAGAAGTGTTCAAAGCACAAGTATGAAAAAGCCTACGCAAGCACAAAACCTGACCTTCTTCACCTTCCCATTTTGCTATTTTCTGATCTTTCTAGTCCCGCTTCTTTAACAGAAAAGAAAAATATAACAGGGCTGGAAACAGCATGGGGCACGGACCTCGACGTAGTATCTAAAGTAAAATCTGCTGTCTTTCAGTACATTTCAAGAAAAAATTATTTGTCTGCCAGGAATTCATTTTAAGTGTTTCTACCCAACAAGGACATAAAATTGAAAAGCTGAAAAATGATATGAAACTAGCTTTCACAGTGATATAACCGTGTTCTCAAGCACACAGTTTTCTTCATGCATAAACCACTGGCAACTCGTCAGCAGATAGTTTGTATATAGTGTTATACACGCACATAGCTTTCTTCCCCCATTACGATGGGTATCACTGGCAGGATAGTTTCTGGTCTTTCTAACCACGCAGCCAACAGTCAACTAAAGCAAGAGGGATGACAACTTACGTGAGTTTGTTTATTCAGCTTTGGCATGAAGTGTTCTACCATTTGGACATTTTCTGCTTCTTAGAGTTGTCAGTTTTCTACTCTACATCACCAGGCAATAAAATATTATTTGTGCTTTTTGTAAAGAGTAATTGGATTTTTTTAAAAGTTATTTTGATTTTTTTCTACCTGTCTCTTTGGACAACAAATTTAATCTTTTTTTGGTAAGACCTCAAAAAAACCGCAATAATTTGTTAATGAAAATTAACAAAAGACCCACCAAACGTTTTAGCAAGCATTCAGTGAAAAAAGCAGGTGAGGAGAAAGGACATTTGAAGCAAATAAGTACTTTCCCATTCTAAATTCAAACTTTTTGAAACAAGAAGTAAACATTCTTTATCAGCTTACTGAATCCTGTTAAGAAATCATTTGAATACAACCTACTTAAGACTTATATGTTATCAAAAGATTTGAGATTTTTTGTTTGTGCTTGGTTTTTTTATTTATTTATTTACTTTAAGCACTGGAAGACATTTGAATCACTGGACATCTTTAAATAAAAAGTTCATATATTTATATATGTACATAGTCACACACACTTGTGATTTTTGTCTGCTGTATTAACTGCGTCTTCACCTCACTATTAGCTCTGCAGCTGCAATAGTCTATAGCCTTTAAAAAAAAAAAATATATATACATACACACAATTTTGGTCTAGATATAATGTAAATGTTTCCCTTAAGCAAGAAAAACAACCAAAAAAAAGCACAACTGGGTATCCTCCAGCTAATTCACAAATGCTTTGAGTAAAACCTGAATTTTACAGGTACAGGCTTAACTATACAGTGATCACAGAAAATAGCCACACCGGTGTTGATGGACTGTACCAAGCATTCATATGATCATGCTGAAGTAGGACATACCACAGCTCCATCGCTGTCACGTTTAATAACCGCTTATTTGAAAACTAAGTATCATCATTTTCGTTTTGAGAAAGCACCAAAAGATAACCACAATAGAAATAAATCAACCCCATTTGGTTAAAAAGCTGAACTGTACTTTTCTGTTATAGTATACAGAAAAAGTTATAGTGTCTTAAAAAAGCTACTGCAAAAAAGCCGTTTTACTGAAGAACTATTCTACACTAGCATAACCTTCTTTACCTGCATCCAGAAGTACCATCAATATAAAAAAATGCTGTTAGCAAAGGCTAAGCTTGCTAGATATACTTAAAATATTACCGCTATAAGTAATGCATTCTTTAATCCAATATATAAACAAAACCCACACATGATAAAGATTTACAGTCACAAAACCCTCAAACCCCTCCAGAAGAAACCAAAAAAAAAAAATCAACCAGGGTGATAAAATTTCATTTCAAAGCCACGACTGAATAGATGACGGTGATAGAACGTGAGATGACAGCCCTTTCGATAGGAGGGTTACACACATACTCCTGCTCCCAGGACAATGCCAGAAACACAGGAGGAGATTTCTCTCGCCTGCAGCCCACTGCCTGATTCATCATACATCAGCTTAGGAAAAAAGACACCTGTGGAATTTGCATACCCCAAATAGAAAATTCCCCCCTTACCACCTGAAAAACAAGTTCCTAAAAAATAGTCCGGTTCTTCCCTTTCACCCAGCTATGGTGTATCAGGAACAGTCAATGCACAAAAGCAAATTCGAACATTCATTTTTACTCTGAAAGAACTCATGGCTAGGTGTTCCATTTTTTTTTTTTCCTTTCATACACACATGCAATTTATAAAGTAATTTTCAATTAAAAAATGCATACAGCAAGAAGTCTAAGCCACTAACAATTAGAACTGTGCTACTGCAAGGCAGTGTGAAATAATGTTAGAAGAGGTGAGGAAAACAGCATTTATTACTATAACTGAGCACGTGAAATTTGCAGGACAAGTAGCCAAAACAGAAACACCGGTAAAGCACTTCAGCTAATAAGCTTCTGTACAGTAATACCAAACACAACATAACAAACTAATGCTAAACCACAGCTACATGAATAAAAATGAGCGAGGATACCTACAAGCTGTACAGCTGAGCAGATCTGTAGAGGACATATCATCTTCTGCATTCAAAAATACCAGCAACTTGTGCAGGAGGAGCAGCGCTGCACATGCGCATATATGCAGCCTTCTATAAACTATCTCTTGCCACTGGTGAAGCCAGTTTATGGTGTTAATTTACACACAGCTGATCCCTATATTCATGTGATGGAGAACACTTACCACAGCAATTAAACACATCACCAAGTCACGAAGAAAAAGCTTCCACTTACCTAAAATGAAAAAAAAAAAAAGAAAGACGATGAAAATAATATATCACAAAATCTATGTTACAGATCTGACATTTAGAGGAGGAAAAGAAGTTTTATGTCATTCATGTTTTACTCTGCTTCTTCCCCCTCCTCCCACAAAAGGGAGGAGATGTTTTACGGGGGATAAGAAACTATAGTAGTCTGCACATGTACTACAACCAGCGCATTCATTTAATCAATACGCATCATCATCAATATGTCTCTTAGCCAAAATGGTGCAGAAATTCAGCATACTAGGAAAGGGATATATAATTTGGCATGACAAGGAGAATTGGGGTGGGGAGACAAACCCCCTCTGGCAGGGATGGATGCAAGGACTGACCTAGAGAATTCCCTGACCCGGGGGCCAGCCCCCAGCTCACCTGCCCATCGGGCTCTGTCGGGCCTAATCCTTCTGCATGGAACAACAGCAAAAGGGTCACTCAGTTGAGACACACCTGAGGCAGCTCCACCCCTCTGAAGGGGTTGATTGATTTCAGTGGCCTTATTCAAGAGCAAGTGAAAACTAAATTCATACGTTATTATAAAACCAACAACTATACAATCGGCATAGTATTTAATCCAATATGCATAAAGTAGTTCTTAATAAACGGAGCGGTGTTAGATCAGAAGTCCTCCAGAATTCATAAGCTTTGTAAGCAAAAATGATGATAATAAATATGAATTTAGTGAAATCTGAAATGAGGTAGTGTCTGAAAGTTACTGGAACATGGGATTTTAAAAAATAGAGCATATTGTCTCCACTGTAAATGTGAATAGAGACATTCAAAACCTTTCTAATTACTAGCATGTATTATCAGAGAAGGGGTAGTTTGAGAATATACCACTGTTCAACCACATGAAATGCTTAATGTATAAGGACACTTAAAAGAGCAGTTAGTAGGAGAGAAAGAGGAAAAGAACAAAGCCTTTCATTTACGATTGATACCACCTTCGAAGTGCACTGCTCCTTTTCTAAATTTGCCATCATAGGAAGTGTCTGAATCATTTAAAACATGATGTTGTGCATTTAAATAAGGAACTCTGAAAGCCTGTTGAGGAGAAACAAAGGATTTCCTGCAGAGTACAGTTGACTATGTAATAAACCTCTAATTCTCAGAAGACTTCAAATAGTTCGTATGCAGTTGTGCCCTTCCAACACGTATTTAAAGTGCGTCTTTTTAATTTTAAACACGGCAAGAACGTTCCTATTATTTTGGAGATAGAGATGCCATCTAGTTAGCACAAGGCTGTGTCACGCAGCATTGTCGCAGATCCTCTTTCATCATAAAGCTACAGAGAAAAATGGATGATCCACCACCCTCTGATCCAGAGGGACTGAGCTCCCCCTCACCAGACCCTTGGCAGACTGGGGTACTTGCTCAGCAGCTCCATAGCGGACTGCTCCTCCAGCAGGGCCTCCTGGCTGGGCATGAGAGTACAGCTCAATGCGGGTACTCTGTAGATGTCTTCTACTCATACCGGGCATTCAGCAGATTTCACCTGTTATCCGCCCTCCTTTATCCCAAGAGAGAGAGGAGAAGATGGGGGGGAGGGATACGAAAAGATGGGGATGACACAACACCAAAAATATCCTCTGTCAATCTATGTAAAACTCTTTGTTAACTCTCATTTTTCCTAAAATTTGTATCATCTCTAACTATACCAAGACCATTTGAGAAAGACCTTTCCCTTCAGCCTTTCACTTAATGTTTGCATATTACTCATAGCTAAGACATTACTTTTCCGTGTCCTTTCACCCAAACAGACACTCTGCATGGAAAGACCCAAAATGGGCCCTAATCAAATGCTCATATTTGGACAAGAAAATCCATATTCACTATACATTTGACAAACCAGGACTGGGGACATTGAGCACAGGTCAGGTACTGTTTCTAAGGTACCTCTTATTTTTACCATTATCTTACTGCTAAGAAGAAAATGAACAAAAGCTAAAAAAGCAAAAGCATACTTTCTACACTTTTTAGGTCTAGTAGTTCATTATGAAGCTTCTTAAGACTCTGTCCTCCCTCCAAACTATGACACGCTGTGTATATTACTTCTACATAAAATGTCCCATTACTGCATATATTTAACATATAAACTACTCTTTGTGAGACTTCGTATTATCGTCCTACTCATAATTCTATTATTTAAAAAAACCCACAAACCAAACCCACAGCACATAGGTACTGAAGGTGCTACCATCAAATTCATTAATACTAACAGGTATAGCTATATCCAGAAGAGAGAGGCTGTGCTGCAAGATAAGCCTTTGGCATGAATGGCTTTCTGCCAAGTTTCCAGTCTTCAGTCCCAGAGGAAGATAAGGACACCTTGAAATCCCAGATCAGAAAAACTTGTGTGTCAAAGTTAACCTTGCTTCAGAGTCTCTTCAGCTTCAAGTCTAAAAGCTTTATCAAACTGAGATTTTAGAAAAACAAAAGCTTAGTATGCTATGCAAGGAAAGCGATCTTTTATTTAATGCCAGTTTAAAAGAAAGGTAAACCACAGAAAGTTACAGCTTTGCACGTATGCAAACAGTTTGGTTTAGTCCAGAACCAAAATAGCGCAAGAAATAAACAGGAAATTTTTCTTGCCTTAAAATTGTTTCTGTTCTACTGCCTGTAACACAGCTGGACCTGTCAGCATCTACATTTATTTTATTTTAAATTAAATCTGAAGTATACTGAAATCAGACTATTCCTGTTCTGCTGTTTAATCCCAAGCAGTCTAGGCATCAACAGATAGGACACTGCCTTGCTGCTAAGTACTGCAAATAAGGAAAACAACACAAACAATGTTTTTCTTTCTAGTAAGCGTGCTCAAAAACATCTGTAAACCCTTAGACTGTATTGTAACCATCCATTTTTATTCTCCTTCATTAAATTCAGTTTAAAGGGATTTGTTTCTGCACCAACTGTGGTGAACTCACAAAAAGTGCCTGTAAGATGGAGATAAGCTATGACCACAGTTGCTGCTCTATTAGTTTCCTTGCATGGTGGATGTTTTTGTGATTATAGTTACTCCACGATTTAACGGTAGGAGGCTAATGGAAATGTTACTTGCTATGGTAGCAGGCTAAATCAGTTGGGGAAAGGAAAAGAAATGTGTTTACACTTGAAGATGTCACATAAAACAGCGGGAAGCTCCCACCCCTGACACCAGAACTGGCATGCTCATTCAAGGACTCATCTACATTATTACATGCTCCTTCACACTTAGAAATCTATTAATTTACAATTAGTTGTATTGATTTTATAGCAGATTTGCAAGTTCTGTAATAATTTACGGACTACTGAAGAAATTAACTGTGCCCCTTCCAAAGATAAGCATTATTGATAAAGAGGCCTTGGCACAAGTTACTGAACACTTCACTGACAGTCTGGATTTTCTGCTGTAAATTCTACAATAATTAAAGCAGAACTGATTGGTAGATTCTATCTGTCCCACCAAGAGTTTCTTCTCTCACTCCTGACGGTAATCCACCAGCAGGAAATGTAATCAGCCACTGGAGATAATGTCGGCTCAGCCTCTGATGCCTTGTTAAGTTAGAGAGATTTAAAATAATGTAGTTAGTGCACTGGCAATGGCACTGTGTTCTCAAAAAAACCCAAACCAACCAAAAGCCAAAAAAGAAAATCTGAAAAGAAATGCTGCATAAAATACAAATTTGCCATATTTTGAGAGATATATCTACTATGGTACTGAAAAAATTGACAGAGGCCCAGTGATTGAGAGTGAACTACTTCTAGAACATACACTGTATAAAACATGAGAATATGTTTCCCAGAACAATGTCTGTTGCTTATTATGGTATATTTTGTAAAGTTGGGGGTGTGAGTCTGTATTATTTTAATAAAATAATAAGCTATTCTATAAAATAAGCTTTTGCATGTTAGTTCTAGCATATTTCTGCAATTCCTCCATAGAAATATGAAAAAAATTACTTCCATTAAAAATCAAATATCTCATTTTTCTGCTTTGCTCAGTACTTCACTTGGTAACAATGTGAACAGAATTCATTTCAATGTTGAGTAAATCCCTTTCAATATAAAGTTGGTGACTACATAAAACGCTTAATGCCTGATTCATAAAACCATGCTACAGAAACACCGTATCAGCACTAATCATAAAATCTCTGCCAAGCATTGCCTGTCTTTCAGAAATCTTTTTGTTCTGTGTATATCTTCTTTAAAATAAAAATTCTCCTTTTCACTGACAGGCCTTCAGTAAGTTACTGAACATAACTGTAAACACTCTGCGTCTGGTGTCTTGGCACCTAAATGGCCTACTGACACATATAAATATAAAACAAAAGAAACCAAAACACCACCAAGCAGATAAAACTTGCACACATAAATATATTTCACAATGGTAAAAGTATTGGTTCTGCAATGCTACTGCCAAAACTTTTACCTCCGTGCAGCACCTGCTCCGTGGACAGTCAGACTTTGTGAAATTGTGTGTTAGCCTGAGTTGCATTTATGGCACCCCAACAAAACCCTGGCAGAACTGTTAAATTGTACATGGTTAGTTATACACTGTTCATTCCTGTCAGAATCTGAGCGCTGTACAAACTCTGATGAACTTATCTTTGAACGCTTCTAAGAGGATATAAATACATGCACACATACCCAAAGTCGTTGTGCAATTAGATGTGCTAAAATTGTGCACAGGGCGTCAAACTTCTAAATACAAGAACAAACAAGGCAAACAATCTACAGTTAATGGCGTTAGTTCTCCATAAAGCACTCACCAAGATCTTGAGTACCAGATGAGGCAATGGCCTTCAGGGAGTAGGAAAAATAGGGAACGGCATGCCATAATTCTCACACACCAAGGAGTTGGCTGTAATCTGCATGGGCAGCCTGGGCAGCTGCACCTTAACTTCTGAGCCCTTGATTTTGAAATGTCACTATGTTCTTTTAAACAGACTTTGTAAAGCTTTAGAGGGAAGGGACCAACTTTTTGTTAAAATGTAGTAATGTATTAGCTCACTGGGGCCTTAGAAATACTGTACAGTTCAAATAGTGAACAAAGCAGTATCTTTTCCAATTATCTTAATGTTCCTTAAAGCAAAGTATCACAAGAAGTCCTTTGCTGTAAAACTGAGACATGCTTGATGATGAGAAAATGAAGGTCCTAGCGTTACAAAATATGTTTTCCTGCAATATTTCAGAACTTACCAATTCACAACGTAACCCAGATCTTGACTGACTGTCACTTGTGTTTCAAATGCAGTCCCACCTGTCCCCATGTACCTTCTTTTAGCATACCTTTACCATAAGGAGGTGAGTAAACTAATAAACATGATAGAAGGGTGGAGTGAAATTACTTGCTTTTGGGAGATCATGTCAATTTGCTAGACAGAACATCAGAATTTGTACAATCCCAAGATGATGTCACCAAGAGTGGGAAGAGAAATCAAAAGAAATACTACAGACAAGCAAAATTAACAAAGTCTAACTGGACATCAGATGCTATTTCCGTTTGATGAAGCAGCCAATTGTAACACAGATGTTCTTTTGGCATACACTAACAGCTGTAGACCGAGTGCACCTATAGGCAGTTTGTAAACGCCTTTTATTGAAAGCATTTTCAATTTTCTTTTTATCAGAGGCATTGTCTAAAAGATTTATTTGAATAGTTTAGGCACAGTTACCCAGTACTAACACATTCCAAGTGCTACCAGATAATGCCAGGCACTTGCTACATACCAGCCTTGTAAACCCTCATATTATATTTTGTGTCTGAAAATTTGTGAAGTTGTAATATTATTTGACTGTCTCATTTCTTAGCAGCACACAGCCCTGCTTTCCTCCATCATCACCTGTTGCCATACTCTCACCTATCTCAATAACAAATGAGCCCTCGGTGTTTACTCTGATGAAGATTCATAGCTACAGCTAACTGCTGCGGTTCTGCACTCATCTACAGGAGTAAAACAGGCTGCGGGTCTGATTAGCGATCAGCTAGGATATACATAGCTACTAAAAAAATTCCACGTTGCTACTGACAGTCACAGCTCATTTACGCCTCATTGTGATAGATGCACACACAGTCACGAAGGGAAGGTCGGGAGCCACTTACACGTAGACTATTAAAAGAGGCAGTGTGAACCTCGATAGGTAAATCACAAAGAAACACAGTGCACAAGCAAGATCACAAAACATTGGGTTTACACTGTGGTAAAACAGGACAATATGTCAAGGCCATCACACTGAAGACAGAGTCTTCTAAAGGGTCACTGGATCAGGACAGAGACAGACAAACACATAGTCAAGGTGTTTGGTCTGTAGAGGGGAGCCAGAAGTGACCTAACAGCCATAACCTACCCAAGAGCCAAGGCAGGAGATGTTTGCTTGGCAGAGCTCAGAGACATGCTTTCTGCTGCTGCAGTTCCTCCTCACCAGTCTAGCAGGAGCTACTTAAAATTTTGGCCATCCTATATAACTTCATCCATTGCTTGTTAAAGGACACATCCCCTTACTGTTCTTGTGATATAGTCATTGAGTTGATTTAACTATCTGCATTGGTTTTTGCTGGGATAGAGTTCATTTACTTCATAATAACTTGTATGGTGCTATGTTTTGGATTCGTGACCAAAACAGTGTTGGTAACACAGAGATGTTTTAGCTAGAGCTGAGCAGTGCTTACAGAGTCAAGGCCTTTTCTGTTTCTCACTCTGTCCCCTCAGCGAGCAGGCTGGGGGTGCACAAGAAGTTGGGAGAAGACACAGCTGGGACAGCTGACCCCAACTGGCCAAAGGGATATTCCACACCATGTGATGTCGTGTTCAGCAATAAAAGCTGGAGGAAGAAGGAAGGGGGGGATGTTCCGAGTGATGGCATTTGTCTCCCCAAGTAACCGTTACACATAATGGAGCCCTGCTTTCCTGGAGATGGCTGAACGCCTGCCTGCCAATGGGAAGCACTTAATGAATTCCTTATTTTGCTTTGCGTGGGTGTGCGGTTTTTGCTTTACCTATTAAACTGTCTTTATCTCAACCCATGAGTCTTCTTCTGATTCTCTCCCACATCCTGCTGGGAGGGGAGTGAGCGAGCGGCTGTGTGGGGCTGAGCTGCTGGCCAGTGTTAAACCATAACACTGCTCTAATTTAAAACTCAGTCATGGAGGTCTTCTAAGGGAAAACAGAGCTCCCCTGTGGTCAGAAAGGTGTCTAGAAGTGATACAGGTTGTTGCACAAACAGACAAGGAGGCGGATGAGAAATCTGAATCTCTCAGAAATACGATGTATTTCCAGGACATGTTGGGTTTGGAGGGATGAAAAAACCACAGAGCTTTAGGAAGGAAGGAATGCAAGCGCTTCTTGCATATAATAAGTGTTCCTTGCATATAAATAAGGCAGAAAATTCAAGAATTTAAGCAGCTACATAACGAAGGAAGTTCAACCTCTAGGAGAAAAACCACATGGCACAGTAGTTAGGATCAGGAAAGAGCTGGAAGGCTGGATCGGTACAATCTTGTTTTCAGTGCAGGGAGCTATTTACACACATCACATCAGACTGTGATGTTATCTGTGAAACGGCAGATAGCCACGGCAGCAGTGACCGCACAGTGCTCTATTAATACAAATGCCTGTTCAGCTCTGCGTGGGCCCAGATGTAACAGCTCTGCCCAGGGGGAACAGACCAATTTATGGAACCAATGCTTAATGTGTATCTAAGGAGGGCAATATTGAACTTCATTGTAAATATCACAAAGATCACTTAAATGGTTTCGTGCAATGTGACTGGAATGAAGATCACGAAAAAAGAGGAAGAGAGGACTCTGGCACCAAGAAAACTTAAGATCATCAAGTTGCTGAGCATTGTGGAAAAACAAACAAACAAATGACCCCAAACCCACCCCTAAGAAGCTATCGCAAATTTCCTTTTCCCACAGCTCAAGCCTATCACCTCTGTCACCTGCCCAATTTAAAACTACAGACCAGCTCATTGCCTCAGCTCTACTCTCAGAACAATAAATCTCCATGTAAATTGAAAGCACTTACAAGAAATTATAAATTACAGAAACCCTTAGAGGTATTGCAGCTCCCTTGTTTTGTCTGACTTCTGTGCAATGTTAATATGCTTCAAACACTGTTAGTTGAACCCACAATGCAACTTGTGGAATGGCAAAGGGGAGAATTCTGCAGAATAAAACCTGCACAACTCTAAGGTTTTATCATCAGGAACCTCCACTGAAGTTATCCTCTGCAAATGTAGGAGCATTATGCATATTGAAGCTTGGTATTTAATCAATTAGTGTGCACATGCATATATATACACACACATAAAAAACCATAACAAGTTATTTCATTTCCTCACTTTGATTTTTTTAAAGAATTATACTAAATTTCTACAAATTATAACTAAACACTGACTTTATTTTTGAAAGAGTACAAATATTAAAAGACCAAGAGAGCACACAGTAAAGAAAACTTCCCACTTTTATAGCGAATCACATTATGTTTCTGAATATTCACAGTTGCAATTGGTGTTTCTTTCAAACGCATTCAAGATCAAATAAATGAAGCCACATGAGTCCTGTATGTCAAAATGCACCGAGCTGAGATAAACAGCTTCTCATTGAAGATCGTAAAGACATAAATTTGGAAAAAAGGAAAGCAATACATAGGGATTCATTCCCCCTCCAAACTTCGGTTTAGAGAAAACTATACGCATAAAACAAGAATACAATTTTACAACTGTAGTATACACTATAAATTAAATCCTTGGACCTCCTCCTGTTTTCCGTTATTCTGTCAGCATATGCATGCAGACTGTAATACCCAACAGTGGAGGTGTATGAATTCTCTATCAGTCAGTACAGTAGCAACATGTTTTGGAAATACTATTTTCCAAAAGCAGATGTTTTGAGCTCACCTTTGCTGGTTAATACTTCAGAGTAAACAGCCTCTCTAAACTATTCTTTTACAGCTTATAAAGACTTTAACCCACCATTTATCATCTACGTGCCTGGAGAATCACTTTGGAAATGGTACAAGAACCTTGGTGGCAGGAGGAATAAGAAAAAAGTGTACTGAGTGACTCGCAGATGTAGAAATAGTGAGGGCTACAGACAAGAAAATAGGGAAACTCTGGGTAAGAGGACAACAAAAGACCCCTAAAGACTTACCACACCTCCACCACTTGCCATAATCAAGGCTCAAACGTGTTTAAAGTTACTATTCAGCAGTTTACTCAATTATCAGCATGCTTTTGGGATTTAGTGTTCATTGAGCATGATTTTGGTTTGCACCATCCCGTCTGTGAGCCAAAAACCTCTATAAAGGAAAACAGCTGGGTTTGCTTTGCAATTTTCTTGTTAATGACAGCAAGGTTTGTCTAAGGAAACACAAGAGGAACTGTGCGGTGTTGCAATCATATTTCACACTGAAGAATCTCCAAACATCAAAGGAAAAGTCCCTGTGCCAACCAAAAAATAGTATTTCAGTACTGCAGGCAACACTGTTCTATTCTTTGTGCAGCTCACCTTCTTTAAAATCCATTTCCTGCAGATAAATGTTTCAAAACTCAAATTAGTCATCCTCTTCTTATTCTCTTTTTAATTTTCCTTTCCCCTGCTCTCCCTTGATTCAGATGTCCCAGGGGCTCTGGGGGAACAGGCCCACCTCCTAGTTTAATAAACCATGAATGCATTTTCACAGATACCGTCTGGAAGTACCTGTTGCTCTTAGGGCATTTATGAGCTTCTAGGGAAGGGGGATATTTTTTTTTCTGCTCTTTAAATAGAGCTTGATTTTGCTATATCTTATACAATTTATATGTGTAAAACTGGAAGATAATACATGACACAAATGTGGAAGTTTCAACTATGAGTGATGACAAAAGACCTTTTGTTCAACAAACAGCTCCAAGAGCAAGAAAATCACAACCCAGTGATTAAATTTCAGTCATTATATTCCATCTAACAGAATTCTCTTGCAGTTTACTTTTGATAAAGTATTCCCAGCTTTATATCTTAATACACTGCAAATGTTTAAAAACATCTTTGTTTTATTAATAGTTGATGCGTGTAAAGAATTTGTCTTTTACATCATACCTCACAGATGTTGTGGCAGTGTGCTCCTCCCTCCCCAAGCACCAACTTGATCTTTACTTCCTGTAACTCTGACCAAGCGATAACAACCCGTGTCAGTCATTAGGGGTGCATCTAGTCGTGATGGCTCCATCCAGCTCCACGTGGTTTTAGGGAGACAGATAACAACACAATAGCCAAGGGCTAACTGGTACTGTGGTTGATATGGATATATGACCATAGGTCAGTCATCTTACCCCCATAAATAGTGAACAGCCCAAGAGCCCTTTGAGCATTCCTGCATGGCAGCGGTCTGCACACCAGGATCTCCCCTTGAGTAGGGACACCGCTAAAGGTTACTTCTCGAGATTCAGATATTCCTTGCTGCAATAGATCCTCGGTAAGTGACTAAGAGCATGCTAAACTTTGAAATATTAGCTAAGTGATATAAAGGATTGATTATGCATAAATTATCATTTAGACACAAACCATTGACCAAATCTGGGACTAGGACTGGGTCCAGCTGCATCTAGACTCCTCTGTGAGAAGGAGTTTAGAAAGCATGGGGATCATTTCTGAAACCTTGACTCAACAGGAGGATCTCCCGGACAGTTCTGTCTGACCCTGTCCTCTTATGCTGTAAATAACCAAGTGTGCCTTGCCATCTCGAGTCTTGTTAAAGCACTGTAAATTTACCATCAAACTTTGTTAAATCCCTGTTTTATATCAATAAATGTATTGCTGCTTCTCTCTACGAGTGAAGTGCATCACTCTATCCACGACAGACGTGTCATAAGATGTATTTTTTAAAATGTTTATACAACATTTGGACAAAAGATGGCACAAAATTAGAAATGTTTATTTTAATCAAATATATTGCCCTTTTATATAAATAATTAAAAACTGCTTTGCCACTAAAGTTCTAAGTGGATAGAGATAACACAACCTAGCTCTATTTTTGAAAAGCCAAAGCAGTGAAGTACACATTCTTTCCTGCACAGGAAGCTACTGTTATCACATAACATCACACCGCTTACAAAGAGATTTATGCCAGGAACTCAGTTCAGGTTTCTAACATGCCAGTCACTTGATGACTAATTTAAGGTATCTACATGGAGTGGGGTAAGCAGGAAGAAGGTTTATTGTCTTCACTCAAGGAACTTCAAAGTAAAGAGGAGGCAAATGAGTTGCTAAAGGCCATACAAAGCTGAGAACTGCACTGCAAATCGCCCAAATTCTTATGGCGCGTTGCCTGCAAAATTCTACGCTAAAGGCCGTATCAAGGTGTCATGATTTTGGTTGGGGCTGTGCACGTACTGGGAAACAGAGCTCTTGTGATGGGTATTAGGAGGTACTGGCACAATGAATTAAGGTATCAGTTTATATCAGGACATGACTATTTCCCACATGAGTAGGCTTACAAAAGGTCTCATTTTAAAACATGATTATACAAAAAAATTTGCAGGGCATATCAGCAACAAGAATTAAACCTTTTCAGAATGAACTCTACAGGAGCATTTTCCAATTGAGATGCCCACTGTGATTCAAATAAGAATTTCTAAACTTGCATTTAGAATTTTCTCAGTGTTACACCTTTAAATACAATAAATAAAACCTGCCAAATAAAACAGCTCATTGCAAGAACAAAAAGCCACATCTTCCTAAACTGTTTATCTAAGAACCAACAGGCATAGTTTTATGAATTATCATGGAACCCTATAAACTATATAACATTATGAGAGTTTAAAATTGCAAAAACCCAAGATTTGAATTGACAAGCCAAGTCATATTAAAGTGTAAGTGGCAATATTCCTGAGGCACGATATTAAAATTGATAAACACTGCTGACTCATATAATGGAATAGTATCTTCAACAAAACCCACTGGAGCAGGAAGTGTAAGAATTTGTACTAGATGGTTAGACCCTATCTAGCCGAGGGCATATTGGCTGTTACGGCAAAATAAAGCAACCGTAAAGCTGGCTTCATGCTTTTCATCGAAATTCTGTTAGTCTGTCTTGCCCTGGTGGCTTGGATTTGTTGCTTTTGAACAATCTGTTTTAATCCTCTTCTAGAAAACACCTCAGAAACATTAATGTGTGAGGAATTATCAGGAAAAAATAATAGCATGCTGTACATATCTGCTTATTAAAACACAACATTTAGGATGCTGGGGAAGTATCCCTTCAGCAGAGCGCTCTAGAATGATGCAGCACTTCCGAACAGAGGGCAGAAGTAATAAACAATTACTCTTCCATAGTAACACTGAAGTAATTTATAAAGAGGTCACAAGCACTTCAAACAATGGCATTCCAGTTCATGTCCGTCCTCCACTCAACAGCACTCATAATTAGTTATTCCTATGGTCATTTCCACATTTTCCTGTCTAAAATCAGCTGTTCCTAAGTTTTCCAGTAATTTAGTCAAATGAATATACAAGGACAGAAAATATGCAAAGGTACATGACTTCCTCCAGCCTTCTGATTTTCAGAACTGAAATCCTTCCAGTTTTCTGATAGCTTGGCTTGATCTGAGTAGAGACAAGTCTTTAACTCTTTGTATTCCTTCAGAGAAAGGAAACCGGATAAACTTTCCTTATTTGCTAATTATTCGATAAATATTTCACAATATATATTCACAATGTATATAAAATACACAAAAATATATGCTATATTGTTTCACTCTGGTATTGATGTAATGGTAACAGAATTGGGATGTATTTCAGAAATCTCATGTCAGTTCTCCCATGAAGGGAAAACAAAGTAAAAACATAATCATTAAAATAACCTAACTGAAAGAGATAATAGGAAGGGGAAGGAAAAATAGGGACCCACTTGTCACCCCTATCAGCTTTAAAGATCAATATTTCTTATGAAAAATCTCATTCACGTACATGAAAACGCACTCTGGAGGTCCACTGTAATTAGACCTCTTCTATAAACTCTAATTTAGAGCTTAAATTTTGGGTTCACTGACATTGAAATGCTGTCTCAAAGTATATACTACTCAAGGCCTTCTTTGATTTTTGTTTTGCATTTTTGCATTTACATTTTTCCCCTCCTTTCTGAAACACTGTCACTGCTAAAGGGTATTGTACAGAACTTGACTATGTTAAAAAATTATAGAGATTAACTTTTCTATGAATTGTAGAAAATGTTGTTTGTATGCAATTTCTAGCATGCCTGTTGCAAATTGAGGCCTTTCAACAATATTTCCCTTTCCTCATATGATTTGTAGTTACTTAAAGAGCAATTCATTGTGTTCTCTTGTTTGATTCAATAGTTTGTGATATGTCCCAGCGACACTCCCTCCTGAGCTTTAGTAGCCAGCCCACTGATATATTTGCATTCAAAAAACTATGTTTCCAAGTTATGAAAAACTTGTAGTTAAAACATCTGATGCAGGGCATGTAAATGATGCCTAAAACATTGTTTTTCAGGTCAGGAATAATTCTCTTATGTCAGGAATGATTTCTCTTTGTTTACCAAAAAAAGAATAGGAAATGTAAAGAGGGAAGGGGCAAAGATTAAGATCCATTTTCATTAACTTGTCAAGAATAGAAAGAATTTTGTTGGTTTATTTACATTTGTCAAACCTTTTGTCCTTCAAGTAGAAGCATGGCAACTAAACTAGCACTAAGTTGATTTAACATTTTCAGAGTGCTTTGACCCATTAAGTACAAAACATCTAGTTCTTACTTTCAAATACGCCTTCAACCGGTTGGTTCTTATCTACAAGGATAACCAGCATACAGCACCGTGTTGTAATGGTCTTGCATTCAGTTTGACTTCCTAATGTATCCAGGGTCGAATCAATCCTAACCTTTTCTCCATTTCCTCAGTCCTCAGTGCACAGGTCATCAGATTCTTCCCTCCTCTTACTTTTTTATCAGTTGTTGGAGTCAAGCCTGGGGGTAAAATAATTTATTTTATTATTTCCATTTGTGCAGCTTTATAGTATGAGTGCATGTTTGGAGGACATGCACAAAATCCTGTTGTGGTCTACCCTCTTATTCTCTTGTTTATTGCTAAAGACATCTCTTTCAGTGCTTTTAGCAAGCATGTGCTGGCCTTAAATTCCATTCTCATTTCTGTATTTCACTCTGTGGTGCTGATTTATGTCACTAACACTAACAGGAATATACTTATAAGGAGCTAAAAAAGACCCCAACAAAAGGAGCTAAAAAAGACCCCAACAACCTATAGCCCTGAACAGGATGAATACATCCTAGTCAGAATTCCTAAGAGATTACAAAAGAAATAGCGTCTACCTTGAGTGCTGAAATAGAGACTTTTTCTTTCAGGTGAAAAAATCCTGCATAAATTCAGCTGTAACAGTTGCATTTTAGTGTCTTTTGCTGCTGGATCTAAACTACACCAGCACACATTCTAAAAAAATTACTTTTTTTTTCTGACTGCACCATAAATAGGTGGGATTGATATGAATGAAAAAAATCACGTAGTATTTTGACCTTGTTTCTGCTTGTTGGTAATTATGATTAATTATTCTGAATGGTGATTCTCTTTGAGGACTAATACACGGACACAATGCAGCGTGACACAGTCCTTTCACAGGATCAGTGATTGTGATATAACAAAGGAGGCTACTGCAGCTCAGACTGTCCTTCCCATGGAGAAATTACAAATCAAAGCATAACCATACAGTCTTCTTTCCTTTCTAAAACGAAATTTAAAATTATCCATAGCTGCACACCTGTGTAGTCCTTTATAAACCTATATAAAACACAGGCATTTATGAATGAATGAGGAAGGAAGTGCATGAGAGAAAGAAGATTCTCAAATATTTTCAGATTAAGCATGTGAGAAGTATTACAGTTACTTTATAATACATCCATTGTATGATGTAGCATTTCACTGTTGAAAATGCAGTCAGCATTTATGATGGTGTTTTGCTAATTAGGAATAATATTTGTATTAACACTTTACATATAATTCATAAGCCAAAGATCTAAAGAACTGCACGGTGTGAGGAAAAAAGAATTTTACTATCAGCTCAAATGTATTTGGGTATCTTCCTCCACAAAGAGATTTTTTGATGTAACTGCATAGCTTCTCTCATATTTTATTATTTTCTGTTGGTTCCATGGACATAAATGAGTTTCAGCCTCACTTCAAAACATGGATTTAACTGAAAAGGTGTTTTTTACCAGGGTTTTTATAGGTACTTTTGTGTAATACTTGCAAAAAATCACCAATATCTTATTACTGAAGGTAACTTAATAAACATTACTTTAGAACATTTCTAGTAGCATCTGTGTACAGTTTCTTTGAACAAAATGAACTGAATTAAATTCTGTAGGATGCATCCCCTGATAGCCCAGAGCAAAGATTCAGTCAGGCCACCAGAATCTCCTACTAGTAGATGCGCTAGTTTCTTCTCTATGTCTTTTTCAGTTCAAACTCGCTTATAGCTCTCACTTGGTACTCAGCAGCCAAAAGAGCGGCTTTCAAAGTATGAAGACCTGTTTTCACACAGTACCATGAAAGAACTAAAAGAGCGTATACAACTTACACTGATGTTGCTGTGTATTCTTCACCTTCTCTGCACCTCTGTGGCTGGAGCTGCATGGACACTCAAGAGTATGCACAAAGAGTAACAAGAAACTTTCTCATGCCAATGTAAGGAACAATAAATAATCACTTCAGTGCCCCTAAGAAGTGGACTATTAATCATAGAATCATTTAGGTTGGAGAAGACCCTTGGGATCATCAGGTCCAACCATCAACTCCACTCTACAAAGTTCTCCCTTACACCATATCCCTTAACACCACATCTAAACAACTCTTAAACACATCCAGGGATGGTGACTCCACCACCTCCCTGGGCAGCCTATTCCAGTTTATAACCACTCTTTCTGTGAAGAATATTTTCCTAATGCAGAAGACTACTAAATCCTATAAGATCAGTGAGGCTGGTGTGTTGAATAAATTAATAAAAACAAACCCTTACCCTCTCTACAGAGAGGAATATTTTCTTCGAAAGCTTGTAAGAAAGATGGGGACAGACTTCTTAATAGGGCCTGCAGTAATAAGACAAGGGGTAATGGTTTTAAACTAAAAGAGGGCAGATTCAGACTAGATACAAGAAAGAATTTTTTTACCCTGAGGGAGGTGGAACACTGGCACAGGTTGCCCAGAGAGGTGGTAGACACCTCACCCCTGGAAACGTTCAAGGTCAGGTTGGACAGGACTCTGAGCGACCTGATCTAGTTGAAGATGTCCCTGCCCATTTCAGGGGGGTTGGACTAGACAACCTTTAAAGGTCCCTTCCAACCCGAACTATTCTATGATTCTATGAATTCTGCATGGGGAAGAAGCAAAAGATTCAAAAGGAGGAAAATTCTTCTTGAGCTCTTCGCACAAATGTACTTAGAAAAAAAGCGATGAGAGAACATTGTGCAGTCAAGGTGTATCTTCAGCTACTGTATTGCACGTAGCATTCAACAACAAGAAATTACCTTACAGGGTAAATCCTATCAGCTGCTTTTGTGGCTACCTATTTTACAGCGGAATTCCACACTTGCCTTTCAGATTTAAAAGCTTATTAAACTAAACTAAATTCGCAATAATGCCACCTACTGTAACATCCCTTCTCTGTTCCTTGGCAGGGAGAGTTCAGTTCATAGAATATTTGTACCTCTCTCTTTATCCAGATTTTCCTTTCTGCCATCATCTGCCATTAACATAGAGGTGCAAACCAATCTTCAGTATATGAGACAATGAGTAAAATTTTCTAAGTTACAGGAATGGCTTAAAAGCCACAAGTTCCCATCACTTTCAGACTGCCGAAGGACACAGGATATTCAAACTGTTAGGTAACTCTTCCCTCCGCATTGAGTTTCAGGAGTTACCCCACAGTCAATAACATTCAGATGCATGTGACTCCAAAATCCTGCCAGGCGTTCACTGCATCTTTGGGTACCCCACATATTTAGAAATCTTGTTCTAATTGCTTAAGCTACTTTTTAAGAAGGGACATGTAAATGCTAATTATCAAAGGATGACCCTTAAAATAGACAATTCTGTCTGTACATTTCAATTAAGTAAAGTTTACTTAAATTTCATCCCAAGTAGTCAACATCTTGTTTTCAGAAGTTGCCTAGAATTCAGCAGTAAACCAGTTCCTTCTACAATGCACTTAAAAGCATCATCAGTTCTCATATACAACAAATTAACCTCAGTTACAGAACAACAACACTTCTACAGCTACTGGATATGAAACCCACTGAAAGTTAAAGGTTTTGGAGACCAAGGACACATTTCTAGCTCTCTAAATCAGCAAGCCTTAATTCTGAAGGTTTATATTTCCATTTTGTTTTTCTCTAAAATTCAGCCTATTCTCAGTAACAGGTAAGAAGGTGTAAGTAAGTTAAGAATACCTAGCTTCTCTGGCTAAAACTCTTTTCTGTAAGTGATATATGTTCTTTTACATTACACTGATGAAGATTGCCACCTGCTTTGAAGGTACACACGGATTGTCTACTTAGAGGACAAATAGATATTTGCGTTTCAAAATTGATATACATTTTTCTAAGTGCTGATTTATACAATTTATACAGCATATGCAAATTAATGCAGGAATGTTATGAAGACATCCGACTGTCTTTAAAGAAGTGTGATTCCCTACTGTTTTATCTGAATAAGAGACATAGTTTTTCTTGGCGCATATTTCTTTGAAATTCTAAACATCATCATGGAAAATGGTCTACAACAAGCACAGTCAGGAAAGCTGCTTTGCATCTGCTGGACCACCACCCAAAGCCACTCTGTCAGTGTGGGGGCCAGCCTGTGAATTTTATTCCATCAGAAAATGCAGAAACCTTACATCTATCTCTCTCTATCCCCTCTTTCAAATGAAGTATCTCTTTACTTACATTTTCTTCCCAAGGTCAAATGGAATTTAATGAAAACAATTTACATTAACCATAAAATCAAACCAACAAAATTTGAAGAACTTCTGTTGAAATAAACACAAAAATCGCACAAAAATCAACAGACAAAATTTTTTTTTTCCAGCAGCAGCTCCCTTACAGCATATGTTTCGCCCTGCAAACCTCAGTAACCAAATACTGCACATCTATACAGGATAGGAAAAGTGACAGAGATCACAAGGACCTTACTTTTTATTTTCCTGACCTCTGTGGATTTACCTTTTTATCCATATCCTAGTGTTTGGTTTCCATAAAATTTAATGTAGCTTTCATAAAATGAATCAGAAAGAGAAAGGGAAAGATATGAGGAATAATTCAATCAGAACAGAAAAAAAAAATCCTGCTTTGATTCACGTTAACACATCTTTGTGGACCAGCTAATAATTGAGTAGATTTTGCAATACTGAAAAAAAAGTATTTATGTTATACAATTAGAGAGAAGGAACCATATTCCATACATTTTTAAGGTATGAATATTCAGATAATCAGTTTAGATCACTTAAGATTTGTCAATTCCCCGATTGTTAACACTCATTCTCCATAAAAGGTCTCCTTACATAACCTCAGCTAAAGCATTAGAAAATGCAATTCCCCAAAGCATTAGACACTTCTGAAAATTTAGGTCAGAGAAGATTTCTACTCTTCAACATCAAAATGATATTTCCCCTGAAAACTCACGGGGATTTGATTCTATTTCCTTGAAAAGTTCTACTGAATACAACAGAATGCAAAGCACAATCATCAAACCTTTACCAGGGCATTGTGCCTGCACGAGGAACAGGTAAGTCCATAGAACTCAATAAGTGATATCACTGCCAAGTTCCTGCTAGTAATGTACTACTGGTAAACCACATCATTAAAATAATAATTAAAAAAACCCAAAAAACGACAAAAAAACCCCAGTAGGCTGATACTAATCTCACAACCCAGTGCTGTGGCTTCATGCAACTCTGCTCTTACATCCTTTCTTCCTCCACCAAGTAAAGCAATACAATCTACATGCACTCCCTGCTCTAGCAATACATGGAACGGGCCCAGTCAGGCATGTTTTTTCCCAGTCAGTTGTACTCCCCTTCCCAGCATGGGCTGGAGCAGAGCAGGAAAACCAAGATGACTACAGGTTGCAGGAGGACAGCAGCTGAAGGGAGGAACTGTTACAGAACACGGTTTGGGGACTGTCAGCACCACTTGACATCGTAGCTTTCACCACAGGTGTAAGTTTCCCATGAAGACGTCTGGCTTCAAAAGTAAAATCAAACTGACATAGAAGCAGGGGAATGATGAGGGCTTATAGTCCCCCTTGAACTCTTTCAAAACTGTCCTGCAGAAAGCAGAAATATCATTGCACACCATAGATTGCACTATGCTAATCAGCGACATCATCACCATGGAAGATAATTTATGTTTCCCACCAACTGTAGAACATGAAGATTGTGGCCATCATGGAGTCAGGGGAGAACACGGAGCTCTCCTGGCCACTTGCAGCTGCAAAGGTAAGAAGGAGGTATGTTCTCTCTAAAGCTGTGGATCTGAAACTTACCCATTATGTTTCCAGGGGGAGATCTTGTTTTCATATGTGATACTAGAGACAGTTACCATTGTGTTTTGAAATCAGGAACACTTGTTTTAAACACAGAAAAGAGCTTCATGATGAAAAGATTCTTCATCATGTCTCTTGGCAAAAATACTCACCCCAAGGTAAATATATATATATACACACACACGCATACCCCTTCACACCTTAAAACAAACAAACCAACCAACCAACCTCCGAACAGTGCAATAAGGACCTCAGATTCACTAAAAAAATTTAGGCTGCTTCCTATGGAGCAGTGAATTGACACAGGGATCTCCTTTCCTTTTGACAGGGAAGAAGCAATTGTCTGTAACCAACAGTACAAATCGAAGGCGTTACTAAAGTAAGAACAAATCCAATTTAAATAAACAATATGTTTTGTTGATGTTAAGTGCTGATGTGCAATCTTCAAACTTTTGCCACAAGGAATCATCAAGATATGTATAGAAGAAAAGAAATAACTCTTAACCAGAAAATACTTTTTTATTTATGCCGGTTGCAACCGTATACCTTACATTATAACGAAAATTTCAACTGAATTCTGTAGCTCTCATAATCTTACCTGGCATCTTTTTAAATATGGATGCATTATTTCAGCATTATTTACAAACCAAAATTGAAGCAAACCAACAAACAAAAAAACCCCACTTTGATTCCTGTAGCCTTTGACTTTATTTCTACCTCTACCATCTAAGAAGTGCCAATTTAAAGAGGTGAGGGGAAGTGTAGAAGTCTCACGATTGTCACCTTTAAAAATCTATTCTCTCACTAGCAGTTTGCTGACTTCACTACTGAGAAATAAGATCCAGAAAAGGATATTGAAAGTCTATGTTTTAGTGCAGATTTTAGAATCCTTTGTTAGACTTCAACTGAGACTTTTGCTGTCAGACAGAAATTTCACTATCCATCTATGACTCTGTTTCTAGCTTGAGAAAGATCAGCAGAGACTAAATGAAGGTTAGTCTGCTCGGTTATATAATTACTTAAGGGAAATGATATTATAAAGACAATTGAGAAAAAAGAAGTCTATCAAAAAAGTGAGTGAAAAGCCCAAACAAGCGTTCATTTTAAAGTCACTCTCTGGAGATGCACTTACATAATCATACAATGTATAAATTAAAAAAATAGTGTCAGTAGATCAGAACTGAGTTTTAAAAAGCATTTGCACACTAGAGATGCTGGAAGTATTTAACCATGACTTTAGTACTTCTGCTGCAACAGCCGTGTAAGAAAGATGTGCTTTCTCACATGGCTTGTAATGCCCACAGATGCAACTGTGGAGATTACAGCTTCTCCTCATAAACCTTAAAGGAGCCAGGAATGTAATATTAATAACTTTTTTTTTAAGAACTACTGAGGGATCAAAGGAAGGTTTGCAAATTAATATGCCATCTGAAAATGAATGTACTTATAAAAGAAATGCTGTATGTAAAATATACATTACAATATATATACTCTCTATATATATTTATATAGATATGTAATGTAGTTGCAAGTCTGTGAGAAACTCCTGATGAAGTTCACACAGTTTGAAAATTGATCCTTCTTTGTCTGGTACCAGCACCCTTGCATATTATTTCCTGAACCAAATGAATTTTTCTCCCACCCTTGTGCTACTTGAATTGAGGCATCTTATCAGTGGGTCACTAAATTCCAGACTTGCTTTTAATTTCCACTTGTTCCAATCAGTTAACTGTGAGTAAAAAGAACAGCCTCTATTTAGCATGCAGTTTCCATTTTCGGCCTCATTGAATTTTTATCTGCATAAAGTCAGAAATTCACCTAAATAACCAAATTATCCCACCCATTCACAGAATCACATATCTGAATAATTAAGAGAAAACTGAAGTATTTTTCTACTCTTATTCTCCTTTGGTCTTTGCATTTGAAGGAGGAAAACAACTATCTTGCGAGCGCTGTATTCTTTTCCTCAGTTAAATTACACTACTATCAGACTGCTCTTCCTTCACACAATTCATGAACGCTACATATAACTTCTATATCCATGTTGTGCTGTTCAAGTTGAGAGCCACCCTAGAATCTTCAAATGATGCCCTAGGAGGTTACAAACACCACTAGTAAGTATTGGTCCCGGTAGCTCTCATGAAGTCTCTAAGATGACACTGCATCCAAACATCAGTTGCTCCCTTTTGTGCACTGGAATTACTCTGATGAAAACTATTCTTTGTTATTTTTGCTTTTTTAAGTCACAACTAAAGAGTGCAATAGTTTTTACTATAAAGCTTGCAAAACATTATGTGTTTTTTGAAGTAAAACATACTTGATGTAAAGAAATGATTTGAACTTCTGTCACGCCTCTGTCAAAACTTTCCTAAATTCTTTGGGACAGTAGGATCTGTAATTCAATGTTTTATGTGAGAGATAATCTGATAAATTTTCCTATTAAAAAAAAAAAAGTATCACAAACACCACAAAACACATTCAGCCTCTCAGACAAAAAGTTCTCTTTAAATTTTAAGATACTCTGGCTAATTATACTGCATTGAAAACAATTTCCTTATGTAAAAACATTGAGACATACAGCCTGAATCCCAGTCTGCTTTCATATATGTATGGATAACTTTATATGGTAGAAAAGTATAGATAGTTCTTAGTTTGTGCTTCACTTACCCCTCGAATGATTTCAAACATTTACTCGTGGAGGTATTATGCCTTTGTCCAATACGTACATATCAGAATTCTTTCTTTATTAAAAAAGTTTTTCTCTGTTTTCTAGGAGATTTTTATCTGCACACCACCAAATTTAAACAGGCTTTTTTCAAAAAACAGGTTCTTTTATTTGATACTTTGTCACATTAAACAAACACAGAAGCATGTCTTTTATAATTCCGAGAAGCTTGTATACCATTGCCATCAGCAGCAAGGTTGCATACTTCTGCCAGGTCATCAAGCAATTAGGGCATGAAAGACAAGCTTCCCCCAAATCTGTTGTAATTCTTTGAAACTGCAGAGAGAGGTATTCCACAAAATCTTAGCTAAAGCGTGACACCAACAAGATCCTCCACAAAGCCACTGAGAAGCAGTGTGGAAAATTACAAGCCTCTGACATTCTCCTGCGCAGGAACAGAACAAAAGTCACTGTCTATTTTGTGTCCCTCGCATTGGCATGATAGAGGCACAGCTTATGATGAATCACAGCAAAAAATGTTATGTGGTAACTACCTACAGAATAAATTACATTTTTTGTGCAGTAAAACCACTTGATAAATTGCTTTTACTGTGCACCTCTGGCTATCTTCACCTGCCCTCGGCCCACAAATGCATCTCTCTCTCCTATTTCTGACATCCCTAGGTACCAAGCCATAAGGAACGGCTACTATTTAAAAATTATCTCCCATCTAAAAGCAAATCCTTGTTTTCTTAAAACCCCCAATTTTTCTTCCAAAAGAACTTAAAAACCACACACCAATTAACTTGAACACATGGAGGCGTTACTACTGACCCCCAGTAAGCAATGCTCTCAAACTCTGTATCTCTGTGGACTTCCCCACAGTTGAGGGAATGATTGAAAGAAATGTCACTTAACTTTACATGTCTAGAGAATGAAAACTTCTAGATGACTTTTATTATCAGTGCAGAGAAACAGACACTTCTGTTGTATTTTTGGCACTAACCTTAGGATGATCTCGACCACATCCTAGAAAGGCTTTTTTCTCTTTACTGACTACAAAGCGGGGCAGGGAGGGGCTACACCACTGATTCACATGTGGATGCCTATATTGGGAACGTTTTAAGTATGATATACCCTACCCTCAGTGTAAAACAATGAGGCATCTCTATCCTGTTTAGCACTGCTGTAATTTACATAATACAGAAGAGTATATGGATAAAATATAGTGAACGCTTGGCTTCGGAACAGGTACAGGAACAAAATTCACATATCATGGCTGTCACATACAAAACTCTTGGCGTGTCCGGAAGGGAGTCTTGCAATGACTGACTATTGAAAAATTACAGCTTGAAAAAACCAAAGCTAAAATCTTCAACAAGAGTGTTATTTACACTTTCACACAAAAAGGAGAAACTGATCTACAGAAAAAGCAGATGCTTAAGTACTTTCAAATGCTGCAGGAAAATGTGAAATATTAAATGGTTTGTAGCAAAAGCCAATATTCTAAGATAACAACTCCTTACCATGATCATTAAAAAAAACCAACCACAAAACAAGCAATGTTGGACAAGCATAAAAACTCTGCTCTGAAAAACGTATCACTGAGCAGAAAAAAAGAACCATAAAAAACAGAGGAAAGCACTTCTCCAATAGCACCTAACTCCTGTAATTTCTTTCTCCCAACATAGTTAGATCCTTGTTTGTATCCCCCATGAGTTTTAGCAGTATAAGAAAGGCTCAGGAAGGAGACAGATATTTATCTAATACAAAAATGCCATTACTAGAAAACAAAACTAGTAATAGAACTAGAATGGAGATAAGAATCAAACTTGAAAATAGTAAGTTTACATTCTCTAAAATAACAATTCAAACAAAATAATCTTATTCAATATCTAAAGACAACATTAATGCAGTATCACATGTAATAAGGCTGCTGCATAATCTTCAGGGGACAATTTTTTACCTAAAAAAACCTCTTATCCCTCCTTCTATATGCCCAGAATTTAAGCAGAGTGAAGGCTTTGTAAAGCTGACTTAATAACATGCAGCAGAGACTGAAAGACCAGGAAAACTGAGACAAAATGTAAGAGAGACACCCCCCCCCCCCCCCCAAAAAAAATAAATAAAAATAATCTTATCAAGCAGCCAGCTGTCTGTAATAAGGGTTGTAGAGAACAAACAAACTGAAGATCATCTTTGTGGAACAGCAAGCTTTTCAGTGCCAGCACAAAAGCTTTAGTTCAATGTGTCGTAAAGCTAGCTTCCCAATAAACGTAAGAAAAGGTCATTTTTGATTGAAAATGGCATTTTGATAATAAAAATTATCTAATCAACTTTTGAACATGCTTTTCTTTTATGACCGAGATGTAATAAGCAAAGGACCATTTATGGAATGGAGGTTTCCATTTAAGAGATTTTTCATAAGTTACAGTCAAGGAAGTGATCCAGCATGGTTTTTCCTGCCTCCTGTTATGGCAGAGCTTTGACTGACAAGTGGTGAAACCTAAGGAAATATTTTCATTTTACATGTGTTTACTATCCGCAAAACCTGAAAGTGATATATTATGTAATGCATCTCACTCGTTCTCTTCCCTTTCCCACAAATTTCTCACCTTTTACCCCTATTTAAAATAGCACAGTGTAGCATATAATACAATTATTTGCATTCATCCAGGAATAAAATACATAAAAAGAACCATTAAAAGAGAAACCACACCAAATCCAGCATATTCTTTAGGTTTTGACAGCTGGTTCCAGCAGACACCACAGCCAGTTTTCCAAGTCACCTGCTAAAGACTGTCTTTTGCAAACCCAGCTCCTTGCTCATGCTCCTTTCTTTCTCCCACACAGATTTCCTGGCTGTTTCTCTTCGTGACTCCTGTGCAAAAGTCTCTACGCTACTGACATGTGAGGGATCCCAGGCCATACTGGACCTCCGCCTTTTGGCTCTGACCACAGAGACATCTGGTATTTCTCATAGAGGCATAAAAAATAAATACATCAGTATAAAAAAGATCTACCTACGTAGTGTTGTAGCCTAAATGGTAACAAGAGGGAAGAATTACTTTCATATTACAACAGAATATACTATTTAAGAAGTATTAGAAGTTACAAAATTAGCAATTTCACTCAATATTAATGCTGTCATGGGACAAATTCAATCTACATTTCACACAGTTATGCTTATACCAAGGGACTGGGAGAGCCTTCTGCACCAAAACTAGGCCCAGGACCATACCACTTATATGGAGGAAGCCCAAACAATGCAGGCATGAAGAGAGTTGCAGAATGTATTTCAAACCAGAGTTTGCTGAATGTTTCATATATGCTTGTTCACAGACATTTCAAAGTAATTTTTCCTAATTGCATTTTGAATAAAAGTTAGTTTTACAAGCCAGTCAAGGGAGTTTATTCTGTAGACTGAAGCAAACTTCATCTCCCTCTCCCCTTATTTCTAACTAATATTTTCATGGAGCTTCCTCTGCCAGCTCCTCCCAGTGTATTTAATGACAGAGGCCAAAGAGGGAGAAAAGATCCCCATGCAAAGTTATAGACAAATACTGTGGAGAGAAACATTAGTGGCTGAAGAATTACAGTGTCAGAATATCTGGGGTAAGGTCATATAAAACAAAGGGGAGGTAAATGGCTTTCCTGGTGGGGCAGAGGACATGGATCGCACAGAAGACTTCCCATTAAGTCTTTATTTTACATTTTTCCAATACTCCTTACTCCTTCTCCTGAGAGTTCTCGTGAAGGTCTGTAGGGATGACACCATCTCAGAGAGATGCAGTTTGAGCACACTGAACAGCACTGAAGAAGAACATAGAAGGTGGTGTAAGATACTGGCACTTGGTAGAGGGGAGAGCGGGCATTAATTGTTTGTTTTTTTACACTTGAATCTTTTAAGCAAAGTTCAGGAAGCTTTGTAAAGGTTAAAGTCACTACTGGATGACTGCCAACATGTAGCAGAGTCCAGGCATGTAACTGTGCCTAATTACAGACCAAGTTTAATCCACCAGATGATCTGGCTGTGCAGAGTCTGGCAGGAGCCGTCAAGAAACATCACCTTGAGGGGTTCAGTGCAGGCTGGCTTCAAAAGCCTTATTTCACTTCTGATACATTTCTGCAAGTGTACCAGAAGGCAGTTTAAAAATTAGCTCTGTTTTCCACTCTAATGAATCTTTTAAAACGCTGAATATTGGTGAGCAAATTCAGTGCATACCCAGAGCCGAGGAGCTACAATATGCTACCTAATGACGGGAACATAGAGTATCCTGAATATGTCTTCTGAATATGACAATTCGTTTTCAAGATTACTTTATTATGTGGGTATTTTACACGCTACCTCTTGTCTCTGACAACCAGCAGTAAATGAAGGCAGAGTCAAGAGTTTCTGGAACAGACTGAATTATTTCTTTAACTACCAGTAATCACGGATACTGTAATTTCACAAAAGCAGCGTTAGCGCTTGATTTATTTCTATGAAAAAGTTAATGCAGTGTTATAGCAAGGAAGTATAAGAGACAACCTTTCAAACTGCTCTCCACACTACAACCAGGATGAAGTGAAAACGCCACAGCTCAGATAATAGCAATGGCTCTCTATTTGCTAATCCAGTGTTTGTCAGCCTTTTCTGAATCATAGATACAGAAGAGTTTTCCATGGAGGATATAGCTCCTTTTAAAAGACTAATATACGTGTATCTCTGAACGCAGCGTAGAATCAGGCAACCATAGAATCGTCTAAGTTGGAAGGGTCCTCAATATGTTCAGTTGACTTTTGTGTTTCAAAACAGGTCTCTAATGCGGCACAGGGGACAGCAGTGGGGGGCGGGCAGCCGCTGCGCTCCCAGGGCTGAGCCTGCTGCCTGCCCACCTGCCGGCTCTCCCTACCCTGTCTTTGGCAAACCAGCTTCAAAAACAAAACAAAAATGCCTGTGTCCAGGAGATGTTTGTACACATCTAGACAACGCAACAAACTTTGAGCCAGGTATTTGCCATGACACCCTAAGAACCAAGCAAGCTACAGCACACGAGCAAAAGCTGCAGGTCACGTCAACACGCCGCGTGGGAGTCACGCCACAAGAGGAGTGCGGCACTGCCCAGGGCACATGTCCCACGCCACTCCCAATTTTTGGGGCCATCCTTCCAGCTCATGGCGGGAAGCACGGCCTTCCTGGTCAGCGAGGTTCCGCCGACCACCCGAGGCAGGGCTGTGTGCCCACCCCAGGCCAGGCCAGGCCTGTTATTGTAACCCCCACCCACTCAGCCCAAAAGCACATTTTCAATTCTTTCTACTTAACCAGCTCTCCCAAGGACGCAGCTGAGGCCTCTCCCTACCCCAAAAATATGGGGGCTTTGCTCCAGCCCCTCTCCTCTGCATGCGGCTCCCGGAGGCAGAGGTGGGCCTCGGCACCAGCCACGCCGGAGGACGCCAGAGATGGGCGACGTGAAGCAGGAGAAGGGCAGGTGCCTCTGCTTGGCCGTGCCCCTGCGGCGGCCGAGGGAGAGCTGGGTGTGCGGGGCCATTCACAGAGCCCGTCTGCGCTGCCTCTTCACCCGGGAGAAGGTGCGGCCAGAAATACGGCCAGCTGAGGTGCGACCAGAGCCCTCCTCCTCCTTGCCCCGCTTCCTGCCAGGCAGGAGCAGCTCCCAGGCTCCCGAGGGATCAGCTCTTCAGGAGGGAAGTGCCACCCTTCATCCACCTTGCCGTGGGAAAGAAAGATTTAACCGTTACCACAAACAGCAACAAAGACACAAACGGCACGAGCGCCCTCCCATCCCTGAAATGCCACTCCTGAGCGGTGGCACAGCGGGACTGCTCCTGCATGTCACTGCTTCGCTTTTTTTGTTTTACTTCTCTACGTTTCTTGCAATTCCCAGCATGTAATAGCTGTTTTTGCAAACAGTCAAATATGCAAACCCTGCTTGAGTTACACAGTATCTCCTTGTTTTAAAATTCATCTCACGATTACAGTGTACCCTTGAGATGGTTGTATGCATCTGAGTAATGATTTGAAAAATAAGAGAAATGCAAAGTATTATTTAAGTAGCTTGAGAAATGGTCATTATTCTTCATTTCAGTAATATTATCACTGAAAATGACTAAGAAACATTTCACAACACGGAGTAATGTTTTGAAGATGGCTCTCGTTTTTTTTTTTGTTTGTCTGTTATTGGTTTTTTTTCCAAACACAAAATAACTGAATGGTATCTATTTTATCCGGTTGTAAGAATTGTTCTGAAAAAAAAACATATATCATAGAAGTCAGCTTAGCTTACTTTCAAACAATTTCACAGGCTGAATTCACCTATGATATAAGCAGAGATTAACCTCTTTGAGTGGCATCAGTGCAGCATTTTACCATTACTTCTCTTGGTAGCTTCTCCAACCAGGCAAACCAACCACCTGTTCTGCCCCCGAAAAATCTATGCAGCAAACTGATAAACATTAACACTAGACTAACACACAATGAGCTTTATAACAAAAAGTTCTTCAGAAAATGACAGAGGCAACCTAGCCCTGGAAGGAAACCTGTCTCAGGTTTTATGCTCTATTGTAGGGAAGGAAACTTGGACTCTGTCTGTCACTGCCTGACGCTGCCTCTCAGCAGCCAGGCTCCGGTGAGATAGATCATGCTGACTTCTGCTGGCACCGCTGCCTCTGACCTGCATCCTTCATATGTAATGGGTCATCTTGGCAGAGGATGCCGTTCTGCTAGACTCCATATTCAAACTCCTCCACTGACCTTTCAATTTGTCTTGAGAGACTGACTTTACCTTTTTTTTTTTCTTGTTTATTTTGATTTTAAGACTTTAGGCAGAGACTGTTTCGGGGTTGTCTTGGCATGTGTTTAATGTCACAGCCAGTGGTGCTGCTCCTAGTGCCAGAGGCACAGGAACAACCATCACTTCTATCAATCAGTTCCTTCAGAACAAACTCAAAACAGCAGAGCAGACTGCCACAGGGTCGCAAAGCTTCACACAGGAAGCCGAGCAGCCCCTGCAAGGCCAACAGCTCCTGTTTTGTTCAGGTGGACTGGGAGGAACCACGCTGGCAGCAGCAGCTAATTCGAATCCCAGGCTCAGCCTCAGGCAGGCACTGGGGCTGTGGATGCAGGAGGGAGAGAGTGCGCTCCTGTGATTCCTTCCAGCAGTACTGCTGGAGCTGCTCAGGGCCCTGACCTCTCATGCTGAGGAGGGCAGCAGCCAACTAAAGCCTGTCTGCAGGGCTTTGCCTCAGCGACATATGACAGCTACCGACAGCTAAGCTGTTTTCTGACATCTTTCTCACTCAGCTGCACTTTTCTTACTTCTCTTTATGTAGGCTGTTTCGTTTTTTCTACAATGCTGAATGGTTTAGCTGAGCGCCTTAAATAAACTTTCATCACATGGATGCAAAGAGGGGAAATTGAATGAAACTTAAAAGAAACACAAGATTTTGCAAGTAGCTTTGATGTTCTCTAGCTTTTTATTTATAGAATACAGATTAACTTCCTTTTGTTAACATCTATTGTTGTTTTATAATGGGCGCTGCAAATGCTTTGATAAATGAATTGAAAGAGTTTGCTGCAGCTCCTGCTAAGTGCCCTGACTTGCTAAAAAGTGGGTTCTATAAAAATGTGTTTCTGACTGAAAAATGGAACAAGAAAATCTCATCTGATTTTGGAAGGTTATGAAATAAAGCAATTGCTTTGAAGCTGTGAAATGCCATTTCTTTACTCACATGTAACTCATAAAATTCAGCCTCCACCTGACCCACATATCTGCATTGGACAAACACAATCAGTAAGTCTACTCTTCAGCTATTTACCCTTCTTTATGTAACTACATTGTTTTGCTGAGACCCTACATATACCTTCTCTGCCTCTTGCAACTCTTTTATCAGTGCATGTTTATTATACATTAGGATATTTTACTTCTGAGGTGGGTATCAGACTCTTTCTTCATTAAATATGGACCTGTTTGAAATTTTCTACAGATGTCTAGAATCATCCCAAAGGTGGCAAATATTCTGAGCCTCCCAAGGATCACTAGAAAAAATTAGTAGTGAAATCTATTATGAGTGAGGCTAGGTCTGTGAACTCTAGCAGTAGTGTTTACTGCGTGTCTACTGCTATTTCCCTTTTTATTTCCATTCAGCCATGTTGTTTTCATACCTGTTGCTTTCCTCGGTGCCACTGTTCCTAATACCAGTGCTTTGGACAGAGGAGGTTTTCAACTCAGTACTTTCACAAACAGATAACCTGAAACTCAAGTGACAAAGGTCTAAAACAGCACAAGCACTGAGACGCCTAACGTGGAGTTTAAGTGGAAGATAGTGGTCCAGATCCAGGGAGGATGTTTCACAAACTTCCAGCTGTTCCGACAAGCCACATCTATACCAATAAATCAAACAGGCATAACCTCAAGGTCTGCTGGTACGTACATAGGAGTTATTTATAGCAAAAAGTCAGAAAGCAGTTGTAGATAAAACACCCTTTTCAGTCTGTATGGTGTTCAAACTGCCATTTCCAATCACGTAGTCTGCAAATGACTTATCTTTTCCATCACCTTCCCTTTTGATTGCTCATTTTCTGGTCTCCCACAGCTGCATTCAGCACAATGGTGCAGCTCCTTTTACTGAACCCAGATGTCCTCTTGCGAGGTAGCAATGTGCATTTGGGTCTTCTCGGGCCATTGAGGAAACTGAAATCAGAACACGAGAGCACTGGATGAATGCTCCAACCGTGAAGCTACATGTAAACGTCAGCAACTTGACCGTGTAAAAGAAAAAATTACGTATTTGTCCATATACAAAAGGACCTTTTTCAGAGATTAATTCCAGATTTGGTGTTATGAATTTCAATCTTTTGGAGTTCCCAACTCAAGTGTTCAAGGAGGTATCTAATTTGTAAAAAATACCCTCTTCCACAGCATAAATTGTTAAGTATTTTTATCACAAGAATATTTTTTTCCTCAGATTTATATCATAATATGACTATAAGCCTTTGCTCTCTGCTCCTCCCACTAGCCATAAGTGCAATAGCAGCGTGATTCACTGCTCCACCATCTGAAGATACCACTTAATGGCATATACTAAACCTTGGGTTACTACATCTAGCTTATTTCTCTTGATTGTTTTTTTTCTTGTTTTTTTTTTTTTTTTTTTTTAAAAAAAAGAATCTCTCCTTCCAGTCTAGTAAATTATTCTCATTTGGTTGATTTCATCTGCAAGGTGACTGCAGAATAGAAAAACATCTCACCTTTTTTTCATTTGTTTGTAGGCTCTTTAAACCATTCATGGCTCCTTTCTCAGCCACCTCTTCCATCTAATTGGCCAGAGGAGTAAAGGGCGCTCAAGTAATTAGCACATTCCTTTTATTCAAATTTAAAACCATGTCATTTTCAGTATTTAATGACTTCCAGCTCAGACTTCCAGCAAAAATAACATTTGGGGAATTGGACACGCTAGTTAGCTGCCATTCCTCTCCTCTTTCAGCTGCTTCCTGCTCTTTTCTGCAAGCAGAATGCTCTCTTTTCATCTCAGCTTTCTAACCCCAAGGACTTGAACTCTATTTTTAGCCTTTGTATGAATTTCCAATCTAATGCAGTTAAAGAACCTATCACAGATGTCTAAAACCTTGGAAGTAATTAATTAAGTCCCGCTATTTCCAGACTACACCAAAACAATTTGTCATTGCATGTAAAATGGTATAATCGAGTAGTATAAATGTTTTCAGGCCAAGTCTTGCTATGAATTATTTAGTTCATCTCTCCTAATTAAAGACTTATTGGAGGATTAATGTCTCATAACCTGACAAACGACTTTACTAAGTAACAAATTATCCATATAATGACCTCAAACTAAATTTATATAACTTGAGTAGTAATTTGCATAAATATACAAAATCCATTGAAATAGAGAGTATTATTCCTTGACATTCAAAACATAGATTTTCAGTCTGCATTCAAGAAAGGAATTTGGACCAAATGTAAATCTATACTGAAAAAAATAATTCACAGGATGTCTGTTTTTTTCAGCATTTACATAAGTATCAGTTTAAAAGGACTGCTTCTATGAATACGGCAAGATAACATAGTTATGTTGTGAAGTGAAAGCACACATGGAAATATGACTTATTTTCCTCTGTAATGCAACACATACATTTCCTGGTTATAGAATTCGTATTACAAACCTACAACGTATGCTATGCACCGGAAAGTTGTTGTGAAAAGAAAACAATGTCAATGGTTCAAAAAGGTAGTGAAAAATGAAATAGGTCAATATAGAAATATAGGTCAATGTACAAAGATGAAATACTGCATCAATATAGAACAACTGCCTATATTGATGTAAGGAGGAAAGCAGGATGCAGGATGCAATGCTGTGCTTCCACAAACCGAATGTTCAGAATTGTTTGGTTGCCAAAAAATGATAAAGCTAAATATTAATGGCAAAAACCCCCAGGCTATAGTAAAAGCAGACGGCGATGCTTTATAGACTCCCATTCCAATTCCTAGTGTCCTGGCTGGCTGTGTTTCCAGGACTGGAGGCCCAGCTCTGATCCAGCCCAACTGTGTAACTGTGCCTTCAGTTTTGGAGAAAATTACTAAGTTAAGAGAAAGAGCTGTGTGAAAGAGTAGAAACATGAGAAAAGAAAAATTACAAATGGGGTACAGTAGTTGAGATGGGGCTTGTTAGTAGCTCAAGGATTTAAGAGGGAAAGGTAAGCCAACTTTCAAGAGGAAAGGTGAACCAACATGGAAAGGTATAAAATCCTAAAGGGAAAAGCCATGGACGCTGGTCAAGTGAGCTGGGAATCATCGGCTCATGGGTCTGAGCTGCCCATGACAGCAGTGGTGACAGAGCTGGTGGCAGACGGCAGCTCAGCAGCGCTGCTGAGCCAGTGCCAGGGGCTGCAGAGGCTGACCCTTCCCCGCCGGGCTCATGCTGGCCGGAGGTGCCGCATGCTTAGCCTAACAGCTAATGCTAATGCTTATGGACTGATGCTTAGCTAATAGCTCATTAAATCCGACCTATCTTCTCTGTCTTATTTAGACAATAATTGCTTTATACTTTATGTTATATACATATCCTGTATCCTATGTCTTTTCGTACCAGTTAATGACACATGAACAAACTGATCCAAACGTTCAAAAATGCATGCCACGCATATATTTCTTCCCCTGAGTACATGACCTATTTCTGTTAAGCACAGCAGATCGGGCTATGACTGGACAACTTCCGAGTCACAGATTTTCAGACTCTAAGCCCAATTACACCTACTTGTGGTACCAGGCCACAGTTCTTTCTCAAAATTTTTAGGAAAATAAAAAACAAATGTCAACCCTTCTTGTTGCCCTTTAGCATCTGCAGAAGAAATTGCAATCAACCTACATAATCCAGTCTGACTGGAGACAAGGAAGTGCTTAGAGTACATAGAGAAGAGAATTTATTAGGTGTCTCTGTCTTTGATCCTGCAAACTCTACTGTAATACACATAATTACAACAGACAATGCTGACCAAAAAAACCTGCACTGTTATATACAACAAGTGCGCACAAGAAAGATGAAAAATAGCCAGTCAGAACGTCTTACTTTGTTCATAAATAGAAAGGGACAAATGAATTTGGAGCTGACTTCTGTAGTTTTGGGGAGAGCGAAGGAAGAAACATGTTTTACTGAACAACCCATAGGCAGGGAAGGCTAGCAAATTCCCCAAATCCATAACAAACATAATTTTAGTACTCTTCCAAATCCAAAAGTAAAAGAGAGAAAAAATCCAAACCACAGTGAAATTTAAAACAGACAAACAGTCCTCCTGACCAGGGGTTTAACAAGCCTCTGAATTACCTAACCTTACAAACTTGCTTCTTAGAACAGATGCGTCTGAAAATCGGGCAATAGTTCAAATGCATAAATGTTAGAAAAACTAACAGAATGGTCTTCAGGGCTTGGTTTGTTGTACTGTAGGAATAGAGCATGGCATAACTTCCAATACATAATAAAGGACTTTCAAAATCCCTGTATGAATAATGGAAGAGAAGAAAAATAAAACACCTGTAGTATATTCTAGACATATGAAAAAATATTACAATATCCCTCCATCTTTAGAATTCAGGAAGCATCAGCTTCACTGTATGTCTATACTCTGTGTTTTGTACAAGCTACATACGTACACAAGCCCGTCTGCAGCGTTGAAGGAAAAAACATCGGGTCTGTAGGGTTCACTTTTCTCAGGGTCCCAGTCTTTATATACCTCCTGTACAGCTTGCCCTCTATACCAACCAGTCATTAAATCACCAAGTGGCTCACCTGTGTGCCATTCAGTTTGCCTGAGCCCAGTGACAAAACGCACAACCTGCTTCCTCAACTGGCAGTTAAAACTTACTTATGATAATACCCTGCTCTACCTATACTGCTTCTGCCCTGTCCCAACGACCTCCACTACACCACTACCAAGTCGAGCTTGGCACGTGGCACAGCACATTCCTAGACAGAAATTTAGGAAGACTTGAGGTTAGCAAATGGTGCAAATGAGGACTGAAAAATTAATTTTGATGGTCTTCTGTATTATTTTAACTATTTCCAGAAGCAGCACATTGAGTTGTGTAATTGGTTACCTTTAATATAGAGATTGCATTTGAAATACTTCCATGGTGTGTTTTGGATATATTTTTGAAGGTTTGCTCCTACAATTCTGGAGGGCACAACAACTTCTTGAAAACAGCAGGGGAAAAAAATGACAAGATGAACTCTTGTGTTTTCTACTGGGAGTTGCAAGGTCAATGCTGATTTAATTGAGATCTGGGGAGCACAGCTTTACCCAGAGGTATAAAAGAGAAAGATGCTACAAGGAGATTTCGTCTCATGAAAATTTCAATTCAATCAATATGAAAGCTACACATTTGGATCAAAAATGGCAGGGAATCCTCAAGGACTCTTCTTACAAAGAGCTCTCATAATCTTAAAGCAGCCTTTGATAGCCTGAGAGAGATCATTTTGTGGCTTTGAAAATGTTGAAACATCTGAAAAAAATCAGTGTTGCTGGGATCTTTACTTTAAAATTAATGTCAGGCAGTGACATTTCTAACTATTTTGAGTGCTTCCATGCAAATTTATTTTTCACCAATGAGGCTCTTCCTATGAATGATACGGCTTCTCTAAGTCCTAATGAAAGTACTTGAAGAAACATGAGGCAAAGGTGGAGGGCCACCCTAGGACAAGTCAATATATTACCTTCATTAAGAGTTTGTGCTAGAAAAATGTTTAACGTCCCAGTATGTTTAGCGTCTCTGTTTCTCTGCATGTCTGTGTGTCTTTCTTTTTTGTTTTGCAATATGTATTTTAAAGAAAGTCCTGACTGATTTTTGGCCTGCAAAGGCTAAATTAAAAAAAATAAATACAAGCAAACATTACTTAGGTAGCCTATTATAGTTTTTGTATCGAAATATTCCCATTTATAGCATCACCTCAGCTGGATGCGTTTTCATTTAAACTTATACTAATACTAAAGCTGTTTCCTCCTAACTCCATTTCAGAACAAGTTATACAAGTCTGGATCAAGGCAGGCCTCATATTAGTAGGTGACCTGGTCTGAATATTGGGAATTTTATTTGAATTTGACATTCAGTTATTTGAATTTGGCGTGCAGTTATTTCAATCAGCTTACAGTAAGTGAAAATATGCATATAGTGTATGCAATATTTTATGTTTATTAAATGCACTGTAGATAGTTACATTTATAGCTTATAGTCTACTTACTTATTACATTTTGAAATATGGAAAAGTGAAGGAAACACCTAGAAAGTAAAGGAATGGTGTTTAAAATTATCTGAGATTTGTGAACTACAACATTAAGTACATTTAAATTTTGTTACTGAAACATTTTTACTTTGCTATATTTATATCACAGTTTATTTTGGAAGGCAGCAGCACTGATAATCTCTTTGAAGAGATATGTGCTCAAAATCTATGACTAAAAACCCAAACCACTTAAAATTAAATAACTATCAGGGGGAATGTGTAATAAAGTGAACATTAAAAAAAATCCAAGCTGATTCTGAACTTATTTATGCATTTTCTTCCCTTGTGCGGAATAAATGGATATGCAATTTGCTTTGGATTTATGTTTAGATTTAATCTACATCTGAAAAAAAGGTTGCTCAATGGATTTCTGGGATAACTAGAAAATCAGACCACATTAAACCATTTATTGGTCTTACCTGATTTGTCTATTCTTTATACACATATATGCACACACAGACACAGTTCTCTATAAACTCTCCAACTTGTCATTCATGCTGCTTTCTTCCCTCACGATGATACTATCATCTCTGGGTCCCATGAAATGGGGCTATTGCATATTTCTTACTGGACTGCAATGAAGTCATATGAAAAAGCTGTATCACTGTTGGCCAGGGCACTATCACCAGTTAGAAAATGTAAATGTTTTTTTTAAAAAGACTGTATTTTGCCAGAAAAAGCATAAGTGGTGAATAACTCATACAGCATAGTTGTATTTCCAGATACTGCATGTGTTTGAGTCTGAATGCAAAAGACTGAGAAATAATTGTTTGGAGCTCCATTGTTTGGCAGTAGTGCCACCAATTACCACTTTTTAAAATCATGGCATTTACTACCAGAAAAATTGCATATACTTATAGCTGAGTCAAAATAATGTAGCTCACATGCCAGCAGAGAATAAAACAGGAGGTACATGGAAGATCTGGGAAGCTGTTACTTTAAATACAAATATTTGTGACTTCAGTATTTTTCCAGGCTCTAACATTTCTGACTCCGTTGTTTCAGAGGTGACTAGCAGGGCTGGAACTTGCATGGCAGGCTTCAATATGAGAGTATACATGGCACCAAAACTTATGAATCTGACTGAAGGAAAGCAGATACTGTGATGGGGCACAGACCCAATATACTTGATTAAATAATAAAGAAGAAACCCCCCAAATAACCCTTTGGACTTAAACTTTGATGAAAGTTTAAGAGTCATTGAACATTAGAGATCAAAAGTATTATTGAAAGATAGTAGGACACGACAGATAAACTATATAGATGGTGTGAGATTTTAATTTGACTGACTGACTGCTTGAATTAAATCATTAACACTTTGTGACAGGAGACATAAAAGCTCGACTTGACTATGAGAGAAAACACAGCTACAACATGAAATGCCAATTAAAAGGGGAAAAAGTGCCTTTGCTTGTAATGACATGGAAAGTAGTTCCCCCAAAGTATCACCAGATTTTAAATATGACTAGCAGTAAGTGACCTACCTCTTATTTTAACTATCAACTGAACCTTTTCACAGCCCCAGAGGCTAAGCGTGAACTTTCATGCAACCAGAATTGAGTGCATCTCACACACTTCCTAAAAGGCAGTTGTATAAAAAGATAAGTAACGACCACAGTAAAAACCACCACAGAAAGCCTCTCCCTTCCTAAGCAAAAAAATTAACCTTGTTCTGCACTGTAATCTTTACGTGAGGCCAATTTTTGCGACCAATCAGTCAGATCCAGGCCTTTCTCATCCTTTCTCCTGTCCTTACACATTTATCAATTTAGTAATTTGAAAGGTTTATGAATTAAGTGGTTTGTTCAGTCAATCAGTCTCAAATAACCTTCTTGTAGAGGCTGAGACCAGTAAGTGTCATGTGAAGAAACTGTATCTGTTCTGCACAAGCAACAGGAACAACTGTTCAGAAAAATTAATCTCCGCCCTTTACTTCTCTGTAGACATGAAGTCACACACAATCTGTGTCAGCCAGAAAGCCAGGCCACTTGGGCCAATTTGATGTCTCAACATCTAATTATGGTGAATATTTAAGATTAACATGGGACAATAGGGTGGTAGAAGGATGAAGACTGAGGCAGATACCCCTTGTAATGAATTCCGAGAGTCAACCAGAAGTCACAAAATCATATGTATCATTTCAAGAGCCATATTAAGAGTAAAATATTTGTTGTCCACTGCAGAACTGGTTCAGATTTAAACTTTTGTAACTGAAATCTAGTAAAGGAGCTGAAACAGCTCCAGACCTCATAGTCTTGATGCTGGATGAGATTACCCTCTGGAGACTTCTGATGCTTCATTGCCTCTGGTGGCTCTGCTAGTCTGCACCTCCTCATTTGCTCTCAGAATTGTGCCCGTCCATGTTAGTAGTGCAGGGAGGAGAAGGGTAAATGCCTCCAGTCATTCAAGTGTAGAATAAACTGAGGCACAAAACAACTGAGAATTGGTGATTGGCGCTCGGTCTCACACATCCATCTTTTTTGTGCCCAAGCTCTGCTAAATGAAGAGGAGAAATGTCCCTTCTCAACCTGTCACATATCTGTTCAGTCTGCAAGATTCAAGATTTTCTTTTTGCATTTAATAGTATGTGAAATTACACAAGAGCTATAGTAGAAGAACATTAAACACAGAGAAAAATTGGAAGTGAAACAAGTAGAAATAGGGAGCAGGTCATCGTCTTGATCCTTAATCTCTAATTGAACCTCACTACTGCCCCTAAAAATAATGTTAAGTCATGTAGAATATTATAGAAATGTCACCTAATAAAAAATAAAATCCCTTTAAGAATTTAAATGGCAAGAGCCTTGAGCAGTTGACAATAGGTTTCTCCCAGAGAAACAACTCATCGAGACAGAGGAGTCAGGATTACTGGAGCTAGCTGTCATGCAGCTCTGAACTTTCTACATTTCTGTTAGCTGAGGGTATTGGCCCGTGCTGACCTTCTGTACTCTGCTTGAGGCAATCACATCAAACTCCCTTTCTGATGAGCCAATGTGAATGGCACTCTGCTAATGACTCTTCCTGCCACATTTCAAGATTCATGACAGTTACATCCAAAGGAATTATGGACTCCATATCTTTTGCCTGCAATTAATGAAATCCTTTCAGTTCAAAGACCCTTAACTTCGATGCTAATTCAAGGGATATCAAAGTAATTGATAGTCTGCATGAATAAATCTGTGTGCTTTAAAATACTTAACCTTCAAAAAACCCATCAATTTATAATCAGGGTGCCTTAAAATGGTGAAATCACTAATCGGAAGAAATTCCTGAGCATTACACATACAGTTGGTTAACCTGTATCAGGAAAAGGTGTTAATTTCCTTATCAACTCATTACATAGAGGAAACTCAAACAGCAAGTAAATACATCCTGCTTCTTCTATACAGGAGCTCTTACTTGACCTCTGCTCAGAAAATTTCTGCTCAGTGCCAGTTCATAGCTTGCCATTTCCAGTGCTACTCCTAATTAAAAAAATCCAAACTAATTAGCATGTAACAACCAACATTATCAACATATGCTGGGACTTAAATGAACTCCTAACTTGTAAAATGTTCTCAAGGATGCTGTATTGTTGATTAAAAATTAAGATTTTCTCTTGCTCTAGAACAATTAGTGAAAATGTAAGATAAAGAATATTTATAAAGGTAAGGTAAAAACTTAAGCATACCCTAAGACACTGATTTTGTCCTTAATAGCAACCAGCAAACCTGTGGCAAGCAGACCTTATATATTAGGTTTTCAGGGCAGAAGTTTGTTCATTGCAATCTGCTTTACAGCTAGAGCTGAGAATGCAAGAAAAGGGCAGTTTCCCTCACAAAAGCCAAAAGGCAGCAGCAACAGCACCAAATTAAGCACAAAAAGTCAAGTCAAGCTAACTTCCAGTGCGTATTCCCAAGTGTTTGTCATCAGAAGCGAAAGGTCAAACTGTCAAGTTAGCTAACACCTTCGATAAAGTCAACAGCAATGCTGGTTACAGCTTGGCAGTTTCAGTTCAGAAAAACAGTGTGTGCACGCTGCATTGCACTCATTTGCTAGGACTCCTTTGATGGAGTACAAGGCCATAGCCAGACATCTTTATGGTGCTGGCAAAGGTAAAATTTGGCCTGTCCTTCAGTCTTAGTAACAGCAGTTTATTTTTATGAGCTGTTCAGCTATCTATGTGCTTCACCCTGCACTCATTACAACGATTATAGCTATTAGCACTTTGTCTTAATATCAGCTTTCCTTCCCTACGAGATTTAATCCTTCCATAGTCCAGTGCGAGTTGTCAACAAAACTTTCTTATTTTGTATTTTCTGGTTTTGGTTCTCTTAACCCAGCAGATTTCACGTGTACTAACTCTTTTATACTTAATTAAAGCGATTGCCTCTGGACTTGCTGTACCTGAGGTGATAAACAAAGGTGTGAAACCTTGAAGGTATATACATTTCAGATATATTCAACACTCAGAGATGAATTACATTGGAAGAAAGACTTCAAAGTAGTTACTAATGCTTAGAGGTGCTAACTTCTGGGAATTACAACAGAAGAAAATACAAAGGAGCAGCTGTCAGCAGAGCTTTTCCTCAAGATCAAGAAAAAACATTATTGTTGTGTAGCCCATGCTCTTTACAAATACAGAGGTGCAATAGATGGTCACCAGGCAGGGAAAAATCTGCCTGTAAAGGACACCATATCCCTTCAAAATATAAACATATCTCTAGCAACCCCTCATCTCCAGCCTGAATGGCAACCTTGGTGTACAGGCAGACAGGTGAGTATTAAATGGGAATTTAAATTCTTCTTGAGAGTTGCCATCTCAATCTTTCCATAGGCAACTGGGACTTCATGTGTCATGCTGAGAGCTCAAGGTATGAAATTTTTCATCAAAAAAATGCTTTTCTCTTTGAAGATGAGTCTTACATAATAGCTGTGGCAGCAGAATCTGCTGATCACAGCTGTGGCTGCAATATATGTCTAGCTGCGGCCTTCACCAAAATGATTCTGACAGTGAGGGAAAGGTTATTAAAAGCTGTGCCAGTCACAAACTGAAACACCATAGAAAAAAAGGGTTTTTTTACAGCTTGAACCTTTCTGGAGCTCCTAGAGTACTAGAGGTGTTTTCTTTTTTTGGGGGGTTGATGGTTTTTTTTCTATGATAAGTTATTTGTATAAAAGTAGAACGAAAAAGAATTCTAAAATTAGGCTGCGATGTTATCTCTCCTCATTTGCTAACTCCATAGCCCTGCTTTTCTCAGGTGAAGCCACAGGTTCATAGTAATTAAAATATCAACACCCATTTCTGACAAAAAGGAAAGATTCAATGCTTTTATAATGTAACTCAGAAAACAACCACTTTTATCAGCACTTCTGTTTTTGGCTAGTTAACTTTTTGAAGTATTTATAACGTAAGTTAATATGAAGGTTTAATATTAAAGCCTTGACTGCAGAAGGGCTGACTACAGCATTACCAATCACAAATGAAATGCTGAATGATAGAAGCTCACTACATCATATGCGTCTCCTCTTGTTAACTTCAGCAGATGTGACCTATTCAAAGGATTTTGCTTCATATTTCCTCATTCTCTCTCTTTACTTATTTTTTTTAATCAGAAACCTAGTGAACTCAAAATTAGGAAGCAATGTCTCATCCTTTACTTAGAATCAAAGAATCATAGCATCGTAGGACGGTTAAAGTTGGAAGGGACCCTAAAAATCATCTAGTTGCAACCCCCCTGCCATGGGCAGGGACACCTCCCACTAGACCAGGCTGCTCAAAGCCCCATCCAGTCTGGCCTTGAACACTTCCAGGGATGGGGCATCCACAACCTCCCTGGGCAACCTGTTCCAGTGCCTCACTACACTCACAGCATTTCTCACTCACAGAATTTCTTCCTAATATCTAATCTAAATCTAACCTCTTTCAGTTTAAAACCGTTACCCCTCGTCCTATCATTACAGTCCCTGACAGAGTCCCTCCCCATCTTTCCTGCAGGCCCCCTTTAGGTACTGGAAGGCTGCTATAAGATCTCCGCAGAGCCTTCTCTTCTCCAGGCTGAACAACCCCAACTTGATTTGGATAGAGGAAATTTGAAAATTTGTAAAGCAAGGCTCAACATCCATGTGCTCCAGGATGAGAAAGAGTGAAGCCTCCTGTTAAATCCACTGGAGACCTCACCTATGAATTATATGTCTGTTGAAATCCCGAGTGGGTCAGAGATTATACTCAGCCACCAATTGTTAGGTGTGGGAAAGAAGATGTTCAAGATGAAACACAAAAGCTGCTTGAGAAGACCCACACCACAGTCAGAAACACTGTAGGCTCCCATGGTCTCAGAATTGGAGTTGGGTGAAGAAGGGAACTCCCCAACATTGCTGTGCTTCTCCAGCTTGGAGGAACTGAGTCCCTGCTCCTCCAAGTGGGTATGTAGTGCTGTGCTGCAGTGAGCTGAAGACCCTCTATTCTTTTTCTGATTCTCCCACAATCCTCAAAACTCATCCTAAATATTATTTTGCATTACTCTTCTCTGGTGCTAGGATTTGCATTATAGTTAATTACCTTCTACTCTGCACGTATGCTAATTTTGTCGCAAATGGGAAAAAAAATCCTTTCACCTACAATCAGGCAAGCTTCAAGGGACTATCCAACTGATTTCCAGCCACAAAAGTTATGTTAGGATAATTGAACAGTTTTGGAGATGGAGGAGTTACCTGGAGCTCTTCTGCCTCGTTAAATTAATTTTATTGAACAATTATCCTCTGAACACACTGCTTGCTTCCTTTATATACCTGTTCTCATCAGGCACTCATATAGCATTTCTAGGACATTCTCTACTTTCTGATCATGCTAACTATTGCAAATGAACATCAAGCAAAATCCAAGGTTCTAACATATCGTAGAGATCAGTAAGGTAAATATATCCTTGAATTACAAATCAGAAGCTAAGAGATTTAAAGGAAAACTATATCCTGTGATTCTCTTTTCTCATGTCAGAATGCAAAATTCTGTACAAAATCATATAACCAAAGAAAAAGAATTACATCTGAACTTAATAATAATTACAGATAAAATGAATCACAATGATAACTTGTATAGGGCAATTTAATTCCTGATATATCTGTCTATTCCAGATTAGTTAAATGTAAGAATTTTTATCAATGCTATCTTTATAAACTTCTTACCTTTTAAGCATTATTTACTTAAGCATAAAACCAGCAAAACCAAGAGATATGTAGCCCTGCTGCCAGCAGCTGTTATTCTTTAGTGTCCCTGATGTAATTACATGAATCCTTCACTGTGGTTTCCAATAGCCTGTAAATTGCTGTTCTCCTAGGCTTACTTTTTAGCTACCTCTTCCTTAAGATGATCAGCATGGCAGGTGGGCATCAGCAGCGGATGGCTTCAGCTATGGGTAATGCCAGGGGGCAGGACTGATTAATGCAGCTCTCGCCTCTGGAGGTTGCCCAAGCAGGCGTGTTCCCACCATCTGAGGCTCAATTTGGGACCTCGACCTTGGCACCCCAAAGCAGGACTGCTTTCTGCTGCAGTCAAGTCAAAGGTGGCAGGTTTAGGGTTTCACATGGGAACAGCAGAAATTTGTTTTGTCGCTCCTCCATTCCCAAATTTTCTCTTCTTCATGATCTCATTATGGGTTTCAAAGTTTGTTAGTCCTGTTGTTCTATACAACATATACTATTGCCATTTAATTTGTAAAACTATTTACTAAAAAACTTCAGATGTTCATAGGTAAAAGATTAAAAAAAAAAGACTGTAATTTTCCTTCAATTTGAGTATCCAACATGCCTGTAAAACATTTAGCACATACTTTTTACCCATCTCTTTATTTTTTCAAATTTGCTCTTCCATTTTCTTAATATTCAGTTGTCCTGCTCCTTATGAGAATTTTTAATCTCTACTATTTCTTTCAATTTCCAGTAATGCAGACTACTCATAATCTACCTGTAGTTTCTTTTTAGATATTTTAGATTCTCATTGCGGATGTTTTATTCTTAAATGAAATTATTAAAAAGAAGATGTAATAGAAACCAGAGGAATGTCTGCAAGTCTTCTACTGTTCTCGTTCATGATAGTTTTACATTTGAACTTTTAATTTAATAGATTTAGTGTGTGTCACAGTATTATTGTTACTTAACCAAGTTATGTGACGACCATTAAGATATAATGAAATATTAAACATAGGTAATAGGCACCGCAACCTTTTTAAGCATTTGTTAACTCAGGAAAATGGTGGAAACACATTAGGGGCAAGCATTTTTCATCCAGAGGATTTCTGCTATAAAAATGTTTTTTATATCTTTGGTGACTTTAGTGGTAAAAGATCTTTCATACACTTATGCTTAGTTTTAACTGTACAAACTACACTGCTAATTTGAACGATTCATCTTAAAGCAGTGTGGATCAGCAAAAATCTTTTGCCAATATTAAATAATGGTAGAAAAATAAAGTTTAACAACTTCCATTAAGCATTTTAAGCTCTAGTGTAATGCAGTACTGGTAGTACTAACATATGGCCTTTGACATTATGTCTAAATTAATCAGAGCTCATGTTCTTAGTGTTCTTTTCAGTTTTTAAAAAAAGAGGTTTTATGGTTTCTTTTCCTTTAAAATCTTGGTGATTTTAACACAAAAATAAGGAGCCAAGAAAGGAGGATGTTTATCACAAACAAAACAAGAGCACACTTAGGCAACAGGTGAACACTTGAATAGTCAAGTGGTTCAAGACATGAATTACTGCTGTGAAAATTAACATCATTACAACCAAGTCAGGTATAAAGCTGAGGCCACTCTGTAAACATTCTAAGATGGACTGAACTGAATTGTGATTGTACCAACTACTGTTCCTCAATTACCAGGATACACAGCCACAGTTTCTGTGGGTTTGTTTTTGAAAGGAATTGAGAATACATATAAGCTACTGAAAAACCACGATTCCAGGCCTCTGCAGCTCTCTGTGGATTTTCATGAAATTGGGAACACCTTACACCTTGAAAAAGCATTATGTAGTTGGTTAGTTAAAGCTCCTGTTTTCAGGAGTGCTCAATACAAACCATCAGGGACAGAGTTGCAATTAACTGGTAAATTTGCAAGCCTCTTTTTTTCAGAATCAGTTATGGACTACTAACCTAGAGAAATTCAGTGCTGTATTTCAATTTCCATAAGCTGTAATTTATTGCGTAGCGAGAATTTCCCAGCAATACAAGTTAGACTGTTGCTTCTTAGTTGAAAAAAAAATCAAATACAAGCATCAAACGAAAACAGAATCCATGCAAGTTTTCAGGAAAGATGACTTGTTATATTTCAACTATATTCTACACCATCGTTGCCCAGGCTGACTCAACCCAAGGGTTTTGCTGTCTGGCCCTGACTGGAATTACTATTTTCTTTGCTAATTCATGCCTAGAAACCTTCTGAATGAATTACTCTCTGGCCAGTGTCAAAGGTGCCATATAATATAAACATTTGCTTACAGTTATCACTATTATACTTAATTTATTGAGATAAATAAGGAACGCCTTGGCACAACTAGTATTTTACACCATAAAGAGCAGGCTATTTTGACAACAGTCAGCATTATGGGTTCACGAGTAATTACTGACATAAATCAATAGATGCTGGAAATATTGATTATACATTCACTGTTAATTTTCTGACACCATATCTCTAGGATGTGACCATCACATCTTTCACTTAAGTCTTCCAAAAAAGCTTAGAAATAAATACAGAATTTCAGGCTCTGGCAAAGCTTAAATAATCAGTTAACGACTCTTCAGAGAAAACCCTTGTAAGTCACTGCATCATCAGACTTTGAACGATCCATGAAGTAATTTATTACCTCCTTCTCAATTAGTGTAAGATGTTAATATGGGTTACAGGGAACTTTCCAACAAAATGAGAGGAATATGATAACTGTCGTAGGGTTTCCTAGTTGCACTTTTCCCAGTTCTGGTGCATGGAAGTTAAATGTCATCTCCACCTTTAATGTGTTCTGCTTTGATGGAACTGGGCAGAAGGAATATGTTCAAAGATCAGCATTTTATATTACTTCATGAGAAGAGATGTTTTTAGCCTGACTTCCTAGCATTGGGCAGTATAATTTCAGAAAGCTTAAATGGGGTTAAATGGGAAAGGGGAGGATTTAATTGCAAGGGATAACGGCACAGTAATTAATTATAATGCATTCTTTTTGTGAATTAGGGTATGTGCACGTATGTTTCTGTCAAGGAAAATTCTGCCAGATGAGGAAGGTAGAAGCTAGACTGGACATACAAACAACATAAGGAACCAGAGAGACACTTGGGTGCGCAGACACTAGGGAAGAGCAAAAGACATCAAAGCAAATTGGCCACGTTGGCTAGAGAAAAACTGAATATAAGCAAATACAAATAAATTTAGTCTGGGAATTAAAAGGAAATTACTAGTCTGTATAAGCAAGGGGGACAATCATTCTAATTAGTTTTCAAATGGAACTTGATGAATTTATTACCAATAATCCATCAAGCTGTAGTTGTAATCACTGGAAACTGAAATCAGTTTTTCCCTGCTAGAGCACATCCCCTGAGCTTGCTTTCCCCAAGTACACTGGTCTCCTGGATTTTCACCCTGAAAATATGTAATTACATTGTGTGTCTGCAAGCACCTCTTTTTCTAATGAGAATTCTCCCATCTTAGAGAATTTCTTAGCCTTTTCTAAGAAATATCAACTATATTCGTGCTGCCATTGTTGTGGCCTCTGCCTGAGGTCAGGTACACACGTTTCCACAGACCAGCCATCCGGTCTTTTCAGAGCAGCGTTTCTTAGCAAGGCTGCAGCAGACCACCTCAACAGGAGGTACTTTTGATTAGACCTAACAGAGAATCGAACTGCTGACAGCTGAAGTACTGTAGACTCTTTGCTTAGTAGGACCAGACCCAGGGGCCTTTCAGAGCCACTTCTCACTTAAAGAGATCCCGATGCAGCCCTGAGCTGGGGCATTTTCTTAGTACAATGTATTTATTTACAAAAAGTTATTTACAAGCTCCCCCTTCCTCAAGCATAGAGGTCTTACACTTAGGATGTGGGATGTGCATAAATGTGCTGATGCAAGAATACCTCCCTTGGGCTTCCTCTCTTGATTTTCATGAGGCTGCTAAACAGTGTTTACCCCACAGAGAGGTCACTCTCTTCATCGTTGTAAGCAAGCTGTGATGATCACAGCCCCAGTAAAACAATGGACAGTAATGCAATCCCAGTCATCTTAAAAGTCACTCAGGTCTGTGTGTAGCACAACACAAACTAAACTTCACATGAGACCTATAAGATGTGTCTGAATCTGAATCATGAATGTGCCATATAATGCAGACACAGTCACATGCCTCGGTTTAAAATATACTCTCAGATTGCATATTAAATGAATTTTACCAGATTTATTTCATTCATTTTAAACAACTGTATGCTCATCTCTGCTACAAAATGTACATCTTCTTTGTCTGTATTGTACCTGCTTTAAAAGTAATAAAATTAGACTGCAGATTATCTCTTTTTGATTCTATTGATTCATTCTTAAATCTGGGAAAAATATGTTGTATAATGTTTTGTGTCTGCACGGTGAAGTGATAACTTTAAATACCTTTTTGTCTGTGCATTAAAATAAAAGACATTTTAACAGTAGACTAAAGCTGATTGATGCAATCCAGTTCATTTTAAAATACAAGTAAATCAAGTTCATTCCAGATGGCAGCCCGATTCACCGTCTCTCCCTTGTATCACGGTTTTGCTCTACTTCACACTGAATTTGGTAGGTTATCCTTTTTAACTAGCGAAGAAGATGACTTCTGTACTTTGTAGAATTTACCTCTGGCCAAATACCATTACACCTGCTTTTGTCAATGTCGTCAACTACATTGACAGTCAAAGGTCTGTCCAGAAAGGAACGGCAGCAACCCCACAACCCCAGCTGTGATCTTCCAAAGGCAACTAGACCTGGATGGAAGGAGGACAACTTGAGACGTGAATTATTTTGGACACCGGCCCACACACCAACCCTCCAAACACCATCTTTCCGCCAGTTTTCCTGTTTGATGCTGGAACCAGACTAGAATCGAAAAGCAGTGAGCTGGCTATTTATAATAGGCTATTGTACAAGGCAGCCTATTTTTACATGTGCCAAGTACATGAACAGGCTTTTATGGCTTGTCAGGTAGTATCTCTCAAATGCTAAAAAAGGCTTCGGGCACAATCTTTGCAACTACTTTTACCAAAGATGAAGCAATCCTCTAAATCCAGGTAAAAGATGCCCCATGTGCATATACACTCATGTTTTACTTCATGACAGAACCTCTGCAAAAGAGGCAGCATCTGCATAATCAGCAGCTGTTCACAAAGAAGTCCTTGCTCTTGCAGCAGATGGCACTGCTAATGACAGTGAGCATGACCTATGCTGAGCAATCCCTTCTCCAAAAATACCTATTTTTAAAAGGCACCTTTTAGACTTTGCAAATCAAAAGGTACAACACGGAAGTTACTTTGCAATTCTTACTTCGTATGTCTTCCTGCCTACCGCCTGCCCAAGAATTTTTTTTTTCTTTTTTAATAAAATATATAATGTGTTTGGTATTCATACTCAGTTATTAAATTGCAGTTGGCCTTTGAAACTTTACCTTTGCAGAAAGCAAAAATATCAACACGGTCCGTTTCAAAAAAAGCTATTACTTTTTTTTTTTCAATTTTTGGATGTAAAATAAGAATGTCTATCAAACTGTTAGTTAGTTATAAAATGCCTACAGAACCGCAGGACTGTTATGACTGGTTCTACCAAACCTCTGCTAAATTTGCACTGTAACACAGGCTGCTCATTTCTGAAATACTCCAACACAAAACGGTTTCAGAGAAAGAATGGGATCCTAGGCAGCAGATTCAATCCAGTTCCAGAATGTTTTGAATTCTTTTGGGATCATAAATAATGTTGATGCTGGGAATTGAAAAATCGTTGACATATAATTTGTCTCTGAGATGCATTGTGAACTGACTCAGCTGTTGCAGCCACAAAACAGTAAAACATTCTGATGTAACCTACCCTGCTTTCAGCATCATGTTTCATACCTCCCTCTAGAAAATCTCACTTAAATCTAAGGTGTTTGCGGATTTTTCTTCCTTCCCGACATGGGAGAAACATCCTCTTCCCACTAGTCCCAACCTCAGATCAGTTTAAAATCTGGAACAGAAACCACAGACCTCGGTTTAATGAGGAAATCTAGTCCAATTCCTATTTAGACATACTGCGCTGGCTATGTTCCCATCTTGTTAACCACCCTATTCATCTATATCCATCAATCTCAATGGATGAAACAAGTACTGACACTAATAACTTTGCTTCCAGTTTCTGGATGCTGCTGAATGAAAAGAGAGTAAATGCAGCTGAACTCCCGTACAGAATGTGGGCTTTATCCAGTTCTCCTCCCCTGAATATATTTTACCGTGTTTTCGACAGAAATAGTCTGAAGATGCTACACTGATGTTATTTAACATTAGGCATTATTATCACCTGTGTTCTCAGAAATTTTCTGATGCTCATTTCTATACAACTTGACATTGCACAGGCTTCTTGAAATCACCAGGAGAGGCTGTTCTAACGTGTAAGTTAACGCCTTCTGAAACATCATCTAAAAGTCCTGCCTAGAAACCCTCAGGTCAGTTCTTACACACTTTGCAAAAAGACAAACTGCTATATTAATACGTTATGAAAAGGTGGAAAACTGACTGAGTTCCCACCTCACTGTACCCTCAGTCATATCATTAACAGTGCTTTCTTTTAACACTGGCAATACTTCCAGTATTCCAGTATATACTTCCAACTACTTCCAGCTCCCCATTATATCATATATACAATATAATATTTATATTATATATGTAATATTGTATCCTATGTACACTTACATACATCCTATAAATACTGGTTAATCCCTGTCCCTGGCAATCTTCCATATATCATGACTACTCTTACAACTTTACAAGGCTCAAATGCTGCTTATAACAGTAATTACCATTTTTTTCAGTTACAAATCAACCTCTAACAAAGTCTAACTGCTTTCCTAAACCAGCTGAGTAAGACCTTATTAAACAAGGAACATAACTTTGGGCAAAAAAATTGCATTTGGGAATAAAAAATGGGCATTAGATTATCTCATTTAACAGTATGTGTGCATTATCTGCCTCCCTCTGCAAATGACAATATTTGATCTTTGCCAAAAGCAGAGAACATAGTTTAATATGATAATATAGGACCTGTTGTGAGGTAACACAGTCAAAAAAAAAAGCGTAACCAGGTCATAAATGTTAAAATGCAAAAGGAAGGAAATGCCTGTTATTCATCTTCCAGGCAGTATTCAGACATTCATGAAATTGAAAGTTAATGTACCAGGGACTTTCATTATCTGACCCATTCTATACTATCCATTAGAATCCCATAGTACTGGAGACAGAGGACCAATATGTCACTAATACAAGACGGAAAAGGTCACAAAAACTAAGCATCAATAAGACATTACTTCTCTATTAAATTTCACGATGCTCAGCAGAAAACACGCTTGCTGAAACCAGAATATTTTATTATGTAATGCAGCTAAACGGAGAGAAATATATGTTTACCAAGGCAAGGGCATAATGATTAGTTGTCGAGTGAAAATAATGACTTTTTTCCTACATTTCCTCATTAAAGACATTTTGTTTGTTTAAAAAAGAAAGGTATTACATGGTTTGTTTTGCTTTTTAAGGCTATTTCTTACACTGGAACTATGTTGTTCCTTCGGCTATAGCAAAGGTTTCCTTTCACACCACTGAAAATACAATATTTATTGGTATATTGTGAAGTCAAAACAAATTTGCTTTCCGTTTCCTCTAGTGGAATATTTCATTTATTTAGAATAGCTTTCAGTAAGAACAATATCACCACTACTGCAACATCATTTTCATGTAGAAAGATGATATACTGATTCCCTTGAGCTTTCTCCATCCCATTTCTCCCCTAACGTTGTTGCCCAAGCCCCTTCGTACACATTGCTTTTACTACACAGCTGAGAAAAATGCACAGCAGAAACTGTGATAATGTGATTAAATTATTATGAAGCAACTTATAAAAACACTCTGACGTTACCATTTACTATTACAGAAAATATGAGGACATTCAGAATATTTATTTAAAGTGCTGGAACTAGTTTTTTTGTGGGACAAAGCTTGCTGTCAAAGATCTTGGGACTCACTCAGACTATAACCTCTTTCCTCATGCTACTCTATGCAGTAATGGCTAAAGAGGAGGACTTCTCACAGCAGACCACTCATCCACGTAAATGCAAAAGCAGGCAGGCAAGTGGCTTTGTGCTGGTGGACATTGGGCCACGGGATTTCATTCACCACTTCAGGGCTTTTGGGGAATGCCACAGGAACAAAGGGTTGCAGCTGGCCAAGTTCTATCTTGATACATTGGTTTAATGTTGCCATAATTTAATAGTATCACCAACAAACATCTAGAGACTGGGATAAAACTTTGATTATTTAAATGTAAAGAAATACACCCGATTCTTTCAGCAAAACAACCTCTATTAAAATTATTTGAAAAGGTATAAAAGCAGCCTGTAGACTGACTAGAGTACTTAAGGTGTTATAAAGAAGATGAAAATGAAATAAAGAAAATACTATGACATTAAGGAAAGGAGATCGGAGGAAGGAAACTTTCATTTGGGATTCCTAACAGTAGACTGGACAAAGTGACACAACATACTACAATATGTGTGATTTAAAAAGCAACTCTAAACTGGCTGGATAAGAGACACAACAGATTGCTATCTCCCTGCCTGGCCCCCTCTACCCTTTTCTGTCAGGATGGTTTGAATTTCAGGTTAATAGTGCAAACCAGAGAGTGGCTGCAGAAAAGTCTGACATAATCTCAAGTCAGATGGAGCCCTGGAATACAACTGCCTCCCTCTTTCTTTCAGGCATCCTTAAAGACACCAAATATTTGCAGTCTTTAATTGGAGATTTGCGGTCTCTAAGATTTTTTTTTAAAAAAGAAGAATTACTAGAAATAGATAATTGCAGCTAAAGAAATTCAGAACTGCTGAGTGACACAAAGTAAACAAAAGGACTTGGAGACAAACTATTGCTTTGCCTTCAGCTCAGCAGCTCTCAGTGTCTAGGTTTAAACTCCTTGCCGTCGCATCAGTGGGCACAGGAAAGTCCCTCTTCTTTTCATCAGCTCAGTGCCCGTCAGCTGCCAGCTTCCCCTGAGTCTCCCCGGCTGTGCCACAGCCGAAGGCTCCTGCTGGCTGACCTGCTCTACGCTGCTGTGAGTGACAAAAGTGGAAGTTCTTGGGAAAGAGAAACCTTCTCCAGCATCCTCTCCAGAAGGCTAAACCCAAGGAATGGTGACCAGGTCAAAGGAAGATACATCACACCTCTTCTCCTGTCTTTCCTTAATGATTTAAAATTCAATATTTAAGCAATATGAACAAACATCTGAAAAGTTCTATGGCTTATCAAAGAACACTATATCCAATTACAATATTAATCATAGGGCTCATTTAAAGCTTCTGCATTTATTTAAAATTAATTCCACTGTTTAAGGAGGACACAGAAGGGCATATTTTAGATATTTTTTACTCTTGCTTTGGTAAACACTTTGCAATGGACTGTGACACAATTTTTATTCAGAAAGTCATCTTTTTAACTGTGCCTGAAAGGCAGAATCAATAGTAACCCAGACAAGGTTAGCAGTTACTGCCTAACCTCTGTCCAAGCTAGTAGGCCCCTGAGGCACATGGAACTTATGCAAAATCAAAGTTAATAGTGCTGAAAAAATAAATAAATCCCTGAATCTCTGCTACTAGATCTTGCCTCCTATCCAATGTGCTCAATGTGTTTGAGATAACAGAGAAGATAACTCCCAACAGCCCCTTCCCACCTTTTTTTTTTTTTTTTTGGCAACACAGTATTCCATAACTGAAAGCCAAAATCACCGAAAGAAATTATGACAGAAATTAGCTTGTAAAAGACAAGAAAGTTTATTGGGTTGTTTTTTTGTTGTTGGTGGTGGTTTTGGTTTTTTTGTTTGGGGTTTTTTTGTGTGTGTGGTTTGGGTTTTTTTTGGTTTGTTCTGTTTTGTTTGATTTTACATTATTAGAACTCCTTGAATCAAAATATCTGGATAAAATAGTAGTTGCACCTCTGTGCCCGCTAACCTTTAAGAAGGGCTAAATTGAAGTGGAGCATTAAATGACATTACTGCTCCTCCTCTAAGAACCAGTCTGAAGTTTTCAGCTCTCCTTTGAAATAAGGTTGTTATTCACATGACATCTTCTGCCTACAGGTGTGCTATTCTGGAGTGACCCCAATACATAAAACCAGAAGACACTGAATTGCAATCTGAAGATATTGAGTTTGGTAATATGATTCCTTACTAATTTATTTAGCCTCTGCTCATGACAGATTTGGAAAGCCAAGTGAACATTTCCAAGCACTGCAATTCTAAAAGAATTGCTTCCATCTTAGTAGATTACAGCAAACACACCCCATATGTCTTTACGTACAGAGATTGGTATTGTGGTACTAAGCATTAGAACCTGGAATCTATATTTTCCAAAAGAAAATGACAGTTAAGGTAACAGCCAGCTACACTTCAATAACAGGGCAGGCCATATTGGTTTTTTACTGGGAAGAAAGTACATGACAAGTAAAACTCTGGTTTAGACTTAATGGGGCTGTACCCCCAAAAATAGTTAAACATCACCACCAACTCCCCCCCGCCAAAATCTCTTAAAATAACAAGTTACTACACAACATTCAAAATACAGCACTGCACAACATTACAGCTTGAACAGGCTATGAAAAACATTCAACAAACTTTCTCAAGATACCTATTTATTTATTTGACATGCTTCCATGTATTACTGTCACCATTTACCACTATTTACTTTAATTAGATCCTCCTGCCAAAATTCATTATAGAAGAATCTGGTACAATGAAGAATAATAAATTCTGTTCATTTCTTGGTTTTAAATTATTTTGCTTCTATAGAAAAAAAACGGTATTTCCTACCTTGGCTACTAGTTAAGAGAGTTCAAAAACTGTCAGAACAATTCTTTCAAAATCTTGCATCAGTCAGAACTGAGTTCATACGATCTATTGCTAGAGTTTCGTTTAACATAGCCACACAGGCGCACGTAATAGAGTGCTGTACTACTGAACCCTATGTATCTTATGATGAGTGACACTGAAATTGCTGGTTAGGTGGGGTCAGAAAGATACCCCCCTCCCCTGCTCCCCCCAGCCAATAACATGTCTGCAAGAAATGTTAAGAAATGTGAAAAGCTCATATGCTTACTTACCTGGTTTATGGACTTAGAAGGATAAAGGTGGTATCGAGTCTCAGCCCAGTGGCTAGAGATTTTCCCCAGGAAGTAGGAGTCCTGGATTTAATTCTCTCTCCATCTAGAGCAACTTCTGCATTAACCTCAGGTTTAGGGACCACTTTCTACCTAACTTGTCAAAGGAATGCCACCACAAAAATACTGAAAGGCTTATGATTAGCTTTGCCAAGCTATGAGGTACATATGAGTATATCCATATTCATCCCAACCTGCTTACTGGCTAAAGAAAAAATGAGAGGAATATAGCTCATCACCAGGCTGTCTTATCCCTCCATTTCTGAAAAACTGCTCAGCTCCTAGGACACAGGTGGAACACAGGTGAATCTGTGCAATCTCAAGGGAGAATTCCTTCCATGCCAAATTGCAGATTTAATACCACACCCCTTTTTTAACTTTGTCGTTGTCTTCTAACAGTGTGGAAAAAAACACAGAACAACACATCGAGACTTCTTTTTCCCACAAGTCATGAAAAAACTAAATTGCCTTGCTATCCTTTCACACGATCTCTGTCTTCCATTAGCGGGCTGCATTCCAAGAGCAACAAGCATGGGTAGGAAAAGAGAATCAAGGTGCGAAAAGGCGGCCCATACAGATGCTGCTAGAGATAGAAGTTAAAGGAAGAGAAGAAGGAAGAACTGAGGAAGCAGCTATAGTCTCACAGTGTACAAGATGAGAACAAGGTTTTTACTAACCTTTGTGCCTAATCCTTCTTCCTGGGCATGGAAAGGCAGTATCAAATACTTTCTCAACTGCTGAGAAGAGGGGGCAGCAGGCTTAAGTAAAGAGAAATAAATGGTGCCCTGAAGGCCCGCTACTTATCCAGGGTGTAGTTTCGTGTAACAGCAGAGAAGACCTGAGGAAGGAGTGGAGGCCAGCATTAATTAATTTGATTTG